>NW_027645701.1:0-87457 GCF_949357685.1 Gobio gobio | reverse complement strand
TCTTATTGTTTTATTGTGTATTATTCATCAAATTATATTAACTGCAGTGATTCTCTATAAACGGGTGGCGGAATACAACGATTTAATAAGAATTATGTGCGTCAAAATCTTGTTTAACTGTAATAACCTTAGCACTTATTATTATTGCCTAATAAACCTTGCATTGTGTATGACTGACTTTTAATTTATTTGTTCCTGTTTTCTTCTTCTAAATGCATGTAGCCTAAATGCAAAAATATGCACCACACACCCTCTTCCTGATTAAAAAATATATATCCGGGATAAATATATAAAAATGTTTCTCTTCAAACTATGCAGAACAATAATAATTAATAATTTATTCGACATATAAAAAATATAAACATAAGAATCACTGCCGCCCCATGAACGTCGCTGTGCCTTGCAGAGCCGTGACTTATGGCGGACCCTGGTGCAGCCACAAATATCATAACTAGCCTAGGCCTACTGTAATTAAGACATATATTCAAAGAATGTATCAAAAACAGAAAGACGGGCTTAGACTACTCAAAGGCCGCATAAACAGGCCAGTGGGTTCGTACGTACGTCAATACATTCCCAACGATATTGGTTTGCTTCTTATTTATTAAATATACAGCCATTTAGTGGATGAAACCTTGATCAAAATTAAAATACAATTTATAGAAAACGAAATTCACTTTAAAGAAATTATTTCTGCAAAACAACACTCAATAAAAATCATGCCTGACCCCACTCCATGTCTCCGGACATATTGCGAGTCTTATAGCCTATCTTACTCATGCAGCTCACTTTTCATCATCAACATATGAAATTAAAACAATAATATAATAGGCTAATATTTAAACATATAGCCTAACTATGAATCTAAATAGGCTACGTTTTGCATGTAGCCTACTCCACTCCAAACGCTTCAAAAATGTATTTTGTTTATTAAACGCAAAGTTTTTAATTTCAAATTTAATTTCTAAATTCAGTTCATATTTCCAACAAACGAAATTCCGAGCCAAAATAACTAAGTGGTACAAAAAACTGCAAAAATGATAAATATTAAAGAATTCGCGGGCGCTTTCGTCAACATGATAGGCTATAAGACACGCAATATGTCTGGAGACATGAGTGGGGTCAGACATGATTTTTATTGAGTGTTGTTTTGCAGAAATAATTTCTTTAAAGTGAATTTCGTTTTCTATAAATTTGTATTTTAATTTTGATCAAGGTTTCATCCACTAAATGGCTGTATATTTAATAAATAAGAAGCAAACCAATATCGTTGGGAATGTATTGACGTACGTACGAACCCACTGGCCTGTTTATGCGGCCTTTGAGTAGTCTAAGCCCGTCTTTCTGTTTTTGATACATTCTTTGAATATATGTCTTAATTACAGTAGGCCTAGGCTAGTTATGATATTTGTGGCTGCACCAGGGTCCGCCATAAGTCACGGCTCTGCAAGGCACAGCGACGTTCATGGGGCGGCAGTGATTCTTATGTTTATATTTTTTATATGTCGAATAAATTATTAATTATTATTGTTCTGCATAGTTTGAAGAGAAACATTTTTATATATTTATCCCGGATATATATTTTTTAATCAGGAAGAGGGTGTGTGGTGCATATTTTTGCATTTAGGCTACATGCATTTAGAAGAAGAAAACAGGAAACAAATAAATTAAAAGTCAGTCATACACAATGCAAGGTTTATTAGGCAATAATAATAAGTGCTAAGGTTATTACAGTTAAACAAGATTTTGACGCACATAATTCTTATTAAATCGTTGTATTCCGCCACCCGTTTATAGAGAATCACTGCAGTTAATATAATTTGATGAATAATACACAATAAAACAATAAGATTCGTTAACACGTAGGCTACCTGGGAGTTTAATGTTCTTCTTCTAAAATGAATCTGTGAGTAAAGTTTTTACAAACCCGTGCGCACGGATTGTTAAAGCGTGCGCACGGATTATGAATTTGTGGGAACGGATTTAAAAACCGAGGGTACGGTTTGCAAAATCTGAGCGCACGGATTGGAAATTCGTGGGTACGGTTTATTAATCCGTGGCCACGATTTGTTAAACCGAGGGAACAGTTTAAGAATTCGTGATCACGGTTTACAAACTGAGGGAACGGATTGCAAAACCGCCGGCACGGATTGTTTTTTTTTCTCCTATAGGTGACGTGCCGGGCTCCGTAGGCTACTATCCTATTGCGTGCAGAGGGAATTTGAAAGACAACCGCTTATCCCGCCCCTCGGATTGAGCCCTGCCAATATTGTGTTGGTCTGGCTTGTCAAACTAACATTTTGTGTCTATATAGTTGTTATTACAAAGAATGAACACTAGGGGGAGATAGAGAACGAGATATGGGTAGACAAGAGTGCATACACATGGAAGATAGTTCGGTCTGGATTAAAGAGTGATTATCCACGGAATTCTTGTGCCATTGTATCTTTTATGTGTTTTGTAAAGTTAAGTGACAGTATAACAGTACCGCAGGACATATGTTATCATTCACATTTTAAAGTGGTAGAACATTTCTTTTAATGTAGCCTATTGCACACACAAGAATTAGACACCTCCTAACTTTTACCATAGTGGTATATTTAATAACGTACAAGCTTTAACTACTTTATTCTTGAACTTTGGAAGAAAAGAAAACAGTTTGCTGTTTTATACTAACCTTTTTCAACATGTCTTTCAACCAATGATGAATCCAAAAATTCAGTTTTCTTATTTCGGTAAGATAGAACAGCCTTCCAGCTGACTCCACCTGTTACCTTCTTCAGCCTCAGCTCTAGTGGACATCTGGTGACAATTCCTACAGCAAACACAGTTCAGTTTACAATTACAGTGAATTACTAACAGTATACTATGTGATAAGTACCTTGCATATACAAAAACACCAGTGCTTTCTCTTATTATTAGCATTCAATTTGAATATTCATTTAAGAAAAGGATAGTAAAACCAGTCCTCACCGCTTCCTCTTGGTAATGCAACTCCAGAAATCGCTTCCAACACAGAGCTTTTCCCGGAACTCTGGTCTCCAATCACTGCAATAGTCGGTAGTGCCAAATCCTTATGAATTCCAACTGTCCGCAGAGTGTCGATCAAATCAATGTATGGACGAATGCTCTCCTCTAAATGACTGTGAACCTCTCCTTTCATTTTCTGACTGTATAAATATAAAATTTTTGACTTTTTTGTAAAACTTCACCAATTGCACTGTATTTTTTACTGGCAATTGTCTATTTCTCTTTATTGTGCTTACTTAAAGCACTTTGAATTACCATTCTTTATAAAAAAAAAAAAAAAATCAATCTAAATAAATTAACTTCCATTGCCTTGTATATAAATGTAAAGCACATACCAATAAATAAACTAGCCCTAAAAGCATATACATATTTATTTTATCTTAAAATACATTGACAGATTACTTAAAAATTAGTTCTGAAAAATAACATTTATAGTAACCTTTCATTTTGAGGACGCTGGATGTTTTCAGTATCATCATGAACACTGCTTCTACCTGAAAAAAAAGAAGAGGATCGTAATGAAAACATGCCTTGCCTTGCACTAGACAATGCTGGAAAAAGAATAGAGGCATTTGTTCTAAGAATAGATAATGTCATTTTTAGATGCTTTATATAATTGTATTAATCTTTCACCCAAACACAATGTTTGCGGTTTTGCTAAAGACAAATCCAAATAGCTATGGTCAAGATCCTGCGCTTCAGACTGAACAAGTAGTGTATCATTTCCATGAAAAAAAAAATGCAAATAAAATGAAAATGGACACAGACTGAACACGTCAGACAGGTGGGTTAGTCACACTGGATACTGGACATTTTCTTCAGACTGCTTGTTTGCTTTCTTCTTTTAAGCACAAAAGAAATGATGCTTGGATGTGGAGAGGATTATTACTCATTAATGGAGTTAAAATGATATTATGCAATGTATATGCCCCCAATAAGACAGACCCGGGTTTTATTAGCCTAATCAAGATTCTTGGTGACAAAGAGGGGTAAATAATTTTGGCTGGGGACTTTAATCAGGTTATGGATGAGGTTTTGGATAAGAGTAAATATCAGGGACCTTCTATACCAAAGGGATAGGGCTGCCCTTCATATGCTAACAGAGGATATTGGATTGACAGATATATGGCGCCTGGTCAATCCAACAGAAAGAGAGTATACTTTTTATTCTCATTGCCATTAATCTCACTCTAGGATAGATTTTTTCTTACTTTCTAATTCCATCACCCATCAGGTAGTAAATTGTAAAACTGGAGCAATAGTTTTGTCAGACCATGCGACTGTGGAAAGGGAAGATGGCGATTAAATACTGCATTGTTACAAGAGTTTAGCACATTATTGGCTGATGATCTGATCTGACCTCCTACTTTAAATGTGGGAAGCATCGATAGATTGGCATCTGTATGGGAGGCCTCAAAGGCATACATTAGAGGGAAACTGATTGCACACGCAGCTAAAAAGAAAAAGAAATGATATATATAATAAAAAAGCTGAATATGCACTATTTAGGCTACGGACCAGGTTTTATGAAGGAGGTAAAAAAACAGGCAAGCTCCTGTCCAGACAAAACAACAAAATGCTGCTAACCTTATTCCGTAAATTAAGAAAGGAGATACCATGGTATCACTGACAAAAGTAATAAATTAGTTTTTTCAGAAGTTTTATAAACATTTATATACATCTTCAGGTAGTCCGGATGAAAAACTGAAGAAAAAAAATCTAACATAGAGTTACCTAAATTAGATCTATTGCAATCTGAGTCTCTAGACCTTCCCATTACAGAAGAGGAGGTCAAAGCTGCAATAACCTCTATGAAATCTGGTAAATCACCAGGGGTGAACGAGTTTCCAGCTGAATATTATAGAAAATATGTTGACATAATAGCCCCAATTCTAACAGAAGTTTATATAGAGGCGTTTGAAGCTGAAGAATTGCCTACTTTCATGGAAGCATTGAAAACACAGATACCAAAAAGATAGAGATCTAACGAATCCGTCTAATTTTAGGCCAGTAAGTCTCATTAATGTGGACTGTAAGGTGTTGGCAAAAAATTTAGCATTACGGTTAGAAAAGGTTCTACCAAGTATAATTTATAACGATCAAGTGGGCTTAATTAAAGGAAGATCATCAGCTGATAATATGAGAAGGCTAATTCATCTGATGTGGCTAAATTCTTCAGAAAACACCCCAATCGCGGCTATATCCTTAGATGCCAAAAAGGATTTCGACAGGTTGGAGTGAGGCTTTTTGGCCGCAGCCCTGTCAAATTTCGGGTTTGGTCATATATTTAGGTCCTGGGTTAGTTTATTATATAAAAATCCTAGAGCAGCAGTGATGACAAATGGCATGATTTCATTTTTTACAATTTCAAGAGGTAGTCATCAGGGATGTCCATGGTCCCCATTATTATTCACAATAGTTATTGGGAGAAATCTGAGGCTATGTCTGAGTATCTAGAACATGTCATTCCCATACAGTGACACAATTCGGCTTTAAATGGATTCCAAAAGGTATGAAGAACCTTGGGTTTAAATTTACGCAGAACTTGGAGGATATAATGATATTGAATTATGAACCACTGCTGTCAAAGATTACTTTTAATCTTTGACAGCAGTGGTTCATAATTCAACAAATGGGAGCAGCTGAAACTCTCTCTGTAGGGTAAAATAAATATTGTCAAAATGGTTATTGCTCCACACTTCAATTATATATCCATGATGATACTTGTAAACATTCCAGACTCTATCTTGAAAAGATATGACAAAATTATCAGGGACTTTTTATGGGAAAGAAAAAGACAGAGGATTAAAATGAGTAAATTGACCTCCCCAAGGGACAAGGGGGGCATTGGATTACCCGATGCGAAGCTGTACAATCTCTCTTTTCAAATGGCCAAACTGGCTAAACATTGGGACGAGACCAATTCTGAGTTGGACTGGATCAAGATTTTCAAAACTTTGTTTAAAGATGATTCTGGACTATGTTATGAAAGATATAATGAAATGCATTGATATACCATTTTACCTTATGAAATATGTGGATAAACTGGCCATACTTGGATTTTCCCATTCAATACAATGTATATATATATATATGTTCTTGGTGCAACATGTAATGAAAAAAGAAGTGTAATAATGGGAGTAATAATTGGCAAAATTTTCATAATAATATCTAATATTTCATAGGAATATTGATAAGTAATTTATTTCCCTATTCACTTGTTATGTCTCAAATCATGTTTATCAGGCATTTAAGTCCTGTCGCCCACTACAGTGGACATTTACGAAATGTTTTGTAACAGAAAGTCATATTTTGATTAGAAACCCCATAACATTTTCCTGAGATGTTGATTTATAACAAACAATTTGAAAATTAAAGCAATTTAAATTATGATTAAAAAAATATATTATCATATTTCCATAGGAGTGCTAAACATTAATGTCAGCCCGATACCAAGAAGAAGTTGTTGTCCTGGTGAAACCTCCAAACATTTGGTATCTCTGCAAAGCCCCGAATGTGCTCTTTACCGGACATCCAGACTGTGACATCCAGACTGTGACATGATGTCAGAGAAATTCCCTAAAATATAATGTCCACTACAGTCGACAAAAGTCTATTCGTGGGTCCCAGGAGGATAAGCATCATTGTGGAAGAATCCTGCTATTTGCATAAATCAGGGGTGTTTTGGAAACAATGGCATGTAAAAGGAATAACTGTAATTGGTGATCTGTATGAGAATTACATTTTTATGTCATACTCTGAATTGTAAAAAAAATTTTGGGAAATATCTGCCAATTAGACACTACTAAAAACAAATTAAATTCAAATTCAAGTGATAAGTAGGACTGATTAACAACTGTTTAATTACCATGTGCTTTTGTTATGATTATTCCACTGATGGTGACTAGTGGCTGAATGTGTTATTATTGCAAAGATGATTACTGAATGTTGTGGTGATGTACTTTGAAGTTTTGACTGTTGAACAATAAAAAAAAGTTTAATTATAATTTTTTTTTTTTTTAAACATATGACTGAATTATATGAATAGTGTATAGAAAATTATAAAAACAGGGCTATTCAATTTTGATATGGAGGGCCACAACCCACAGAGTTTAGTTTTAACCTTGAATAAACAAAGCTGTGCAGGCAGGTGTGTTTGATCAGGGTAGGGCATAAACTCTGAATAGCCCCAACGTATATGTTTTGTTAAAATGTGCATTTCAGGAAAAACAGCATTGTAACATGCTGACATATTGTTTTACTTTGTTTCAAAGAGATTTTTAGCCTACCTTAACCCTTGTGTATTGTTCAAATTCACTACCCTTTCGTTATGTTCGGGATGAAAACATCCACTAAATTAAACTGCTGGTAAAATGTATCAGATAAATATTTTTTTCAAATAAATCTGTTAATCAAACTCAGTCCTGATCAAAACTAATGTTTTTTTTTTTTTTTTTATCCAGGATTTTACTCTTTAATTGCTCTTTAATTAAGATTTTACTCTTAAATAATCATTTAAGTTCATAAATGATGACACTGATTGGAAAAAAAACACACAAAACTAAACTTTTTTTTTTTTTTAGCACAGGCCAAAGGGTCAATGGTGCCACCTGGTGATCAACAGTAAAGATGACCAATTTTA
Source organism: Gobio gobio (assembly GCF_949357685.1). Lineage (NCBI taxonomy): Eukaryota > Metazoa > Chordata > Actinopteri > Cypriniformes > Gobionidae > Gobio > Gobio gobio. The sequence goes on along the minus strand of NW_027645701.1, from coordinate 79,785 downwards.
CCTCTTCCCAACAGGGAAAACTACCAACAATTAAGAATGCATGATTATATGGTGTCATGGCTTTGCAATAAAAATTATCGTTATAATGGAAGTCAAATTTTTTTTGTTAGTGTCAATCAGTGTTGGGAATAACGGCGTTATAGATAAACGGCGTTACTAACGGAATTACTTTTTTCAGTAACGAGTAATCAAACGAATTACTGTTTCTTCCGTTACAACGCCGTTAGCGTTACTGAGGAAAAAAAATGCGGCGTTACTATAATTTAGCTCATTGAAGCGGTTTTCATCCGAACAGGCTCTCGGACCTGCAACGCGCGCGCGTGTGTGTGTGTGCGCGCGCGCTAGCCATGCGTGTTGGGGGTTGGGTTGGGTGGTACACATAACTGATGATGATTGGTGGGTGGGAGACAAGGTTGAGGTTGATAGGTTGAGTTCACACACACACACACACACACACACACACACACCTTTGACGCACACCCATATGCACAGTCAGCGATGGCAGTCCAACGACTTTAAAGGTAGCTTTCGCAAACTGGAAGTATAAGCGCTACTTTTCCCTCGTTGAGATGAACGGTAAGAATGTTTATAAACATATAAACATTACATAAATGTAACGTGAAGCTTATGCCCAGGGAGAAAGAGTCTATCCACGTCGGTGGCAAGTAATTCTATTTCTAATCTAATGAAGCCTCACGTCATCACAGCCACAATATTAGTGGCTAAAAACCCAGGTGATAACGTGAGCTCTACTACCAGAGGAGTAGTAAAGAAGTACTGATACTATTTACACAATATTTACACTATAGTAGGTCTACTGATAATATTTACAATAATATATTGAATTTGATAGGTGTCTCTCACATTGTCCCACAGCAACATTACAATAGTGTACATTAATGTACAATGTTTTATAATAATAATGTATTCTATTTAGTGTCCAATTCATTCATTTAACATATTTAATATTGGGGGCATCAAGTTATTTGACATATTTAAACATTTAAAAAAAAAAAAAGTAACACATTAGTTACTTTCCCTGGTAATTAGTTACTTTTATAATGATGTAACTCAGTTACTAACTCAGTTACTATTTGTAAGAAGTAACTAGTAACTATAACTAATTACTTTTTTAAAGTAACGTGCCCAACACTGGTGTCAATACTACTGTACATAATTTGTTAATAAAACGTTTGGTTGTTCAGCATTACACAATCTCAGGTATTTTTTTGTTTTGTTTGTTTAACCTTTTCTTCTAAAATTTTACCATCAATTGCCTCAAAATCAGACAGAGTAACTTTCTGAGGTTGTGGTCTGATCTGACTCACCCCAGAGCAACTCAAGGATGTGCTGATCGCCTTTCTGATATTATTGATTTTCTCGGAGAAGAAGGAAGTAAACTCACTACATTTGCTGTTTGAGAGCATTTCACTGGGAATGTGACTCGGGGGGGGGGGGGGGGGGGGGGGGGTGTTAGTCTCTCGACAGTAGCAAAAAGAGTGTGCGTGTTGTTTATGTTTATGTTTATAATATTTGAGAAGAAGGTCTGTCTAGCTTTGCCTACTTCCACATTGAAAGCATGAAGACTGTCTTTATAGATGTTATAATGGACTTCAAGTTTTGTCTTTCGCCACATGTCTTTCGTTCGGATGTTCTGCATTGTCTTTTCATTATTTGCACTGCTGTTGAGTTTCTCCAAGGTGCTTTTTGTTTGCCACTCTTTTTCCTGACTTTCACAGGAGCAATATCATCAATTACACTCTTAACTTTTGAGTTAAAAGAGTCAAGGAGAAAATCAACAGAAGCCGCGTTTCCACCACAGGAACTTTACCCCGGAACCAGGAACTTTGGGGGGGAACTCGGTGTGTTTCGACCGCAGGAACCAGGGTCTAAATGAAGTTCCGGGTAAATATTTCCCCCTCCAAACGGCCCTGCTTGCGAGGTGGTACTTTTGAAAAGTTTGCGAACTTTCGGGGGTGGGACTTGGGCGCTGAACATGCTGATTGGTTGAGCTCTCGCAGCATTTTTTTTTCCACCGCCATATTTACAAGTCTTTTGCGAGGTGGGTTTCGTGGGTTCTGCGTTCATTGCAACAATGGAGTTCAACAAAAAATAACCGATGGACCGACGACGAGGCTCAGGCTTTATTGAGCATAAGCGGAGGAGGACATCCAGCGGGAACTGGAAACTGTGACCCGCAATGAAAAGGTATAACGTTACCTGAAGATATCGACTCGGTTCCAGTCACACTGGAAAACCGTGCAGAGAGAAGTTGAAGAAATTAAGACAAGATTACAAGAAATTAAAGGATAACAACCGGAGCGGTTCCGACCGGCGTATTGTTGGGACACAGACCTTTTCTGGTACAGCGGTAACGAAAGACTCGGCTAGTGCGTTGTTGGAAACCATCCAGGAATCCGAGTGGGTTGAAGGTAAATATCTCATCTTGGTATCATCTATTAAACTCGTTGCAGTGTTTAAACACGTTGCAGTAACTTTTTTCAACGTGCTTTTCCAGTTGTTACGAGTTGCCCTGATGAATTGCAGGCAACGGAGACCAGCGTGTTTTCCCCCGCGGTCACCAGTACGTTAACCCCGTGTCTCCTGCCAAAACACACACACGCAGAGGTATAAAGCTGACAAAAATGTGTATATATTTAAAAACTGATGTGTAATCCTTAATGGTTTTGAGTAGTTTTGTTGTTTTTAATTGTAAACTTAAATTGCCCATGATAAAAATGGCACACTGGGCATTGTTCAAGCTGGGCAAACAATTGTTCATTATTTGTAGTGAAAACACTTTAAATAATTAATTGATGGTTTCTATTGTTTCATGGTTGCCTTGTGTATTAATTTCCATGTGTTTCAGTGCAATTTTTCTACTTAGAGAAAAGGAAAAGGGACTGTGACTTTCTTGATGCACTGAGGGACATGGAGGATGCTAACCGGGCCGTCCTGCAGCATGGACAAGAACTGACCAATATATGCAGCTGTTACAGGAGAGCCAGGCCGAGGAGAGATGAGGAGGCAAGAGTTGGCATTCCACCAGTCAGAAGCGGAAGAAAGCAGAGGGACTTTCAGACCGGGTTTCTGTCTTTTCTTGGACAGTTTGTCCAGTCGTTCAAGAAGTAGCCACAATGACCAGCCGCTTGAATGAAGCATTTGCACTACCACATTTGTACTTTATATATTGTACGTGTTGGCACAGCTCTTGGACAGGTTACTGAAAAATACACTTTTTTTTATATTGTTGTTTTCACATTTTATATTTTCATTTTATTGTTCTAGTAATTTATTTGTCTTTGCACACTTATTTTAATTTTGTAAGAACTAATCTGTCTAAAATAAAGTCAAATGTGTAAAATGTCACTGTGTCTTTAATTTCCACATTCTAACTATATAACCACATTCTAATTGTATTCATATAGTGTAGGAAGCAAATAAAAGGGCTGCTGCTCGCAAGTCTTTCTGAATATGCACATAAACATATCTAGAAAACCCAAATATTATATTTTTAAATGTATAACTATGTGAATGTAGTATAATAACTTATAACCACAACTTAAGTGAATCCATAAGTGTGGTCCTGCTTCATTTCAAATTTGAGGAAGAAGTCTCTAAAATTATGCATTTAATGAAGCATATTGTAATACTAGTCATGTGACTTTTTTTTTTGTGAATGTTAAGAGATGTTATTGTGATAAAAAATAAAATACTTGCAGTCTAGTACCTAATCTTTCAACCGCTTAATTCAGTCTATTGTTTTCATTCAATTAACTTTTCACACATCTGTCATGAATGACTGAAACCTCATTATCCTTTTATAGAAAATATTTTGTTTTGGAATTGAGCTATTTCAACACATTCAGGTTTTGGATTGCCCATCATCCCATTTTGCATTAAAATGGTCAAACCAGGTGAAAGTGCACGTTTAAATAAGCAGCGTTGGTAATGTGTATGCAAAAGCAGCGCTGCTTGCATCTCCTCCACTTGTTATTGTTGCAGACTGTATCGCGCAAAAGTGATTCATGTCCGTCGGTGACTGGGAGAAGCAGTCGCGCGCATTGCCACGTCACCGGACTAATTTGCCTAATCTCCCCGGTACTTTAGACCGCGGTGGAAACGCAGATTGTAGCAGGTCTGGGGGAGAAAAAGTTCCTGGGAAAAAAGTTCCTGGTACAAATAGTTCCGGGTAATTTCGGTGGAAACGCGGCTAGAGTCTGCAGATATGCTTGGTGTTAGAGATATAGCCTTCATAAACAGCACATTAGTGTTCTCATTTAAGCATCTCTTTTTGACAGAGACAGATCTAGTTTCAATGGCAGGAGAGATTGATATTTCAAAGAAAATACAGAAATGATCAGACAGTGCCACATCCTTGATAACTATCGATAAAATGTTTAGACCCTTACTGATAAGTAAATCTAGAATGTGTCCACAATTGTGTGTGGGTCCATGTACATGCTGTGTCAAATCAAAAGTGTTAAGAACAGTCATGAGATCTTTTTTTGTACTGGATTCAGCATTGTCAATGTGAATGTTAAAATCCCCAGCAATAGCAAAAGAGTCAAACTCAGAGGAGATTGCTGATAACAGCTCTGTAAAGTCCTCAATAAAGGCTGGAGAGTATTTTGGAGGCCTGTAAATAATGATAAGCAGGATGCATGGAGCACCTTTTTTAGCACAATGCCCAGATATTCGAGAGACAAATAGTCACCAAATGATACTTGCTTACATTGATAGACATCTTTAAAAAGAGCAGCAACCCCTCCACCCCTTTGGGTTGTTTCATTGAGGACTGTTGCACTGCAGTTTTCTTCAAGCCACGTTTCATTTAGAAGCAAAAAAATCTAGGTTGTTTGTGGTTATTAAGTCATTGACTAGAAATGATTTGTTCTCAAGTGAACGGATGTTTAAAAGTGCTAACTTAACAGTATTCATTTAAAAATTTTCCCCCACAGTAATCTTAGTTTGACAAGTAACAGGCAGCAGATTAGATGGGTTTGCCATACGGCCTGAGAAGGCCTTAGACTTTCTATCATGTAACAGAACAGAAATAGAGATAGAGACAGGCACACTGGGTTCCCGCTTGTTCTGTAAACATTTGATAAAGTTACTGATATCATAACGAGAACCCATAACACATCACTGAGGACATTTTGTCCTCAAAGTTGATGTGTTAGAAGCAGAAAAAATGAGCAAGCGTAAGGATTTGAGCAAGTCTGGCAAGGGTCAATTTGTGATGGCTAGACAACTGGGTCAGAGCATTTCCAAAACTGCAACTCTTGTCGAGTGTTTCCGATCTGCAGTGGTCAGTATCTATCAAAAGTGGTCCAAGGAAGGAACAGCGGTGAACCAGCGACAGGGTCAAGTGGCAGGGCGATAGCGGCCAAGGCTCATTGGTGCACATGAGTAGCGAAGGCTGGCCTGTTCGATGCGATCAAACTTATGTAATAATTTCACTTTGGGGCCCAAACAAGAAGGTCCTTAATCTCTCCACTACAATTATGTAGTGATTTTACCTTCGTCCATCCAAGGACGTTAAGTAAGGTAATGATTGGTACTCACGTCACCGCTGACGTTGTGATTTTTGGATCACACGTCACTTAAGGTGTGGTTATGAGTACATCAGATGACCACCTTCCCCCTCTCTTAGTTTGGGACACTAGTCAAGGTATTTTACCTTGGCTCTATGAGAACACTCCAAACAGGAGGCTGTTCAATCATTTTAGATTGAATGTAAAGTGGGGAGAGTTGGTCAGCTGATTTATCTGAAAGATTGGTGAGATTTCTAACTTGTAGAGCCTTTTCTGTATTATCAGCACAAGTAAGACACAATTTTAATAAAATAGATTTTATTAACAAAAGATAAACAAGAATAACTAACACAACTACTAAGTGAATTCAATGAATGATAAAGGAATAAAGTGCATAAGATACATAAAATACATATGATTAAGTTGAGTGTGGCTATGGAAGAGTTGCGTTATCTTATGGAAAGATAAACTGTTGTTTCTCTGAAAATAAGGTGAAGAACCTTATTATGCATCAAACAAATAACGAAAGATTATTTGTTATTAACTAGCATCAGTTATATTAACTCTAATGTAAATTAGAAAATCATATACTGATAATATACAACAATGCCAAGGTTTCTGGAAAGTTAAGTCTTTGGTTAAGTGATATTTACGTTCCACTTGGTTGAGTAAGCAGTCCGATGGAGGTGACTTCATCCACTGGTTGTGCTGGGTGACAATGCAGTGGGAAAGGAGCTGGAATCCGTTTCAACAGTCTTGAACACGAAGATCTGTGGGATGCTGATCTCCTGGTTCACCAAAAGGTCCTAAAATCTGGAACACGCAGATGAGGCCCTGAAGTAGGTGCAGAAGGTCCTTAATCTGGAACACGCAGACGAAGGAGCCTCGAAGTGAAGGTTTGCTCTCCTGAGTTTAACCTTGTTGCAAATGTCTCTGTGTGTCTTCTGACTCTGTGGTTCAGACACTCAGAGCTTGGTCAATCCGCTTTGGTCTCTCTGGCATGGAGACTCGGGACGTGTTGTAGTCTTGCTGGACTAAAACTCTGAACGTAGTGGTTGTTAATGTCTCCTCACAGGCTGGAGGCTCAGAACGTGGTCGTATCTGTTGCAGCCTCACAAGCTGTAGACTCAGATCCTTGGATCTTTTGTTGTCTCTCTGGATTAACCAGAGGCTCAGAACGTGGTTGCTCTGTCACAGTCTCATCCTCGCCGGACAGACTCAGAACATTACGGTGTATTACGGTGTATAAGTGTCTTTAAAGTTTACCAATGCATTTCTCACTTTCCAAACCACCATCAGAATACCCTTGGCAATATTCTAAACAAATAGAAACCAAACATGATGGGAAAAGATTGAACTGTTCATTCATTTATTCATTAACAGCTGATTCTATGTAAGATGTTGCATTACAAATAGCTGTTACTGAGAATACTTATTTCTCTGAATAAGTATGAAATAAATGTGTGTCGTTTACATCAGTCTTAAGGTTTTCAAACATGGTTACGAATGGATTGGGATTGATCATTGTGGTCTTTGTTTCACCCACTACTGCTGAGGTCCTGTGGAATTTTTATGGCAGTCATAGACCAGGACACTAGCGATGTGGGTGAAGGGCAGAAACTGCATGTGGGCCAATGAGATGTCTTGTCCTTCCTGGGCTTGGTACAAGAGCTGGTCTTTTTGGCCTCTAAGAGGTGTCTGGATGTTGTCATAGCATCTTATCTGATGGCGTTGGACAGTTTGTTTGTCTCAGTCTACCAAGATCCAATCAAAATGTAGCAAACCTTTGTCCACTGTCCAAACCGGGCCCTGGAATGTGCTGTCCACTACACAGATGAGCTACTCAAATTGCTCAACAAGTTGATGCTGATTCTGATAGAAAAGTGCCAGAATACACAGGGCATCGCAGTTTGAGACCCAGACTTTCATCTCATCTTCTCCATCGCATCAGTAAGGAAATCTCCTGCGCATGGTGACTCGCTGCCAGAGTGGTAGGAGTATCAGGAACTGTTTTTTTTTAACTGAATTGGAAACTGATTGAACTATTATTTTTGGACTGAATCGAACTGGAACTTTTCATTGAACTTAATAATTGAACTCACATTTGGATTTTAACTTGAGTTTAAGGTGTTATACTTTTATTTTCATATTGAGTTCATATATTTGAATGTGATTTGAAATGCTTGTGGTCCACTTTGATTTGATTGTGTAAACTGAAGGTATTTTCTTACCTGTAAAAGAAAGGGAAAGGAGTTAACTCAGGAAGAAAAATAGAAATTCTAAATAGGTGCAACCTAGAAAAGACCGGTCTAACTTAGATTATTAATAACTTAGGTGAACTAAAGAACAAAAAGAGAGTGAAATACCTTTTCATTTATTTTATTTACCTCAATATTAAGAACCTGCAAGGTATATATTTTTTGTTTTGTTTTGCATACTGTAAATTCTATGTGTGTTTTGCATTCAGTAAATTGCCGGCCTTTTGTATTTAAAGCAACGGTCTCTGGTGTAATTATTTTTTTGCTTCCCACTCCTTAGAACCTAGAACTGGTCCAGTGGCGCAGTAAGTGGTGTGATACCGGTGCTACAATGGGGTTGCATAGCCTCAGACCAGTCAGGGTGCCCATGCTGACCCCTGTCCACCCGCCGAAAGCGGCAACAGTGGGCACGTGAGCATCAGAACCTGAAACTTTTAGCCGGAACTTCATTTAGACCCAGAGGTGTCAAGTAACTAAGTACAAATACTTCGTTACCTTACTTAAGTAGAAATTTTGAGTATCTATACTTTACTGGAGTAATTCTTTTTCAGCCTACTTTTTACTTCTACTCCTTACATTTTCAAGCAATTATCTGTACTTTCTACTCCTTACATTTTAAAAATAGCCTTGTTACTCCTATTCCATTTCGGCATGTTTTCATTCCGGCTTGTCATAAAAAAAAAAACAACTATCCAGATAAATCGCGCCATCCGGACAGAGTGAATTTGATTGTGGTTGGATGAGAAGGATAAACACAAACCATTCCGACACCCTATTGGGTTGTACGCGATCAATCATGCCTGCACCTGAACAAATCACACACCATGCTGCCAGATAGGGCGGGATCTCACCGACGAGCACGCACTTTCAGCCAATCAGCGATCAGCAGGCAGACGTGCTCATTCATGACTTTAGCCGGGTTTTTAGCGCGATAACTCGTAGCTGTATATTCCAGTGATCGCTATGCCAATGGCATAAATATACAGTAAGTTGTATCTACAGTAAAGAGTGGGAGAGTGACTCAACTGTCAAACACCTGTGACTCGAAGACTCTTTATAAATATAACCGTGACTCCTGTCCATCGTCATATACACACTCAGGACATCTGCAACTAGCAACCCCGACAGCTGCTGAAAGAGGTTTAAAGGTCCCATGGCATGAAATTTCCATTTGATGAGCTTTTTCAACATTAATATGAGTTCCCCTAGCCTGAATATTGTCCCCAAGTGGATAAAAAGGTTGATCGGTGTAAAACCGAGTTCTGGCTGTCTTTCTCTGCCTTTGAGAAAATGACAGGCCAGACGAGCCAATCCTGAAGTCTCCTGGTTTGACGTCCAAGCAGGAACGGTTTCCTCCCTTTCCTCCACCCAGAGAATCTGGCACGCCCATGCAAACGCTCGAGAGATCATTACTTGTGAACGAGTGAACGCTGGCAGTTTCTCAGTGTTTGGATGTACAAATGAAAACAGAAGTCTTTCTTCAGTTCCTTCTGATCTGTGATCAGTGATTTCTGATGTGTAGCTAATTATTTATTATTCGTGCACACACTGCGGCTTCTCTCTCTCCCGACAGAAAGGTGTTTTCTATCTTGTGAGTCAGTGTTTTTGTACGTCCTCGTCGCGTCTATCTGTTCTTAAATGTGCATATAGTCTTTTCTGCTCAACACCAGCAGAGTCACGTCTTTAGAGATAAACCTCACACACGCCGAAGCTCCGCCTTCAACATCCCCGACCCCCAGTACTGCATCTGGCCCACAGCGGAGGCACCAAACGCGGCGTGAGATTAAGCAGAAGGGGGGTAAGCGTGAACATATCTGGGCTAGGCTAGCCAGCTTTCCCCACAATAAACTGGATTACATTCGATTACTGCTGTTGTGTCTTTGTTTGCGCTGTGTAACGTTACTCAATGCGCGTCACTGACGCTTATCATATGATTGGAACATATCTAGAAATAATGCTATACTCAACACTTACTAACTCGTTCATCTCGCTGTAATGGTACATTGCTGTATATAATGATGAAGACGGACTCGGCGTAAATGGGACTCGTGTTTATTCAGAACTCTCAGATACAAACACAATAAACTCGCGCTGACAGACAGCGCTCTCATAACTCAGTAGTTACTATAAATAACTTTGTTAGCAATCGCTCCGTCTCCGTGATGTCCGGTTCGCGAACAAATCGTTCTTTTGAATCGGTTCTTTTTAGTGAACCGAACCAGTTCACCAAATCGGACTGAATCGTTCTAAACGGTTCGCGTCTCGAGTCAGCGCTGATCCATAATTTACTAAAGTTACTAACTTTCTGACATGAGTGACAGTCCCTCTGACTAGAAATAAACTAATAACCTGAAGTATATTCTAGTAACTACAACAGTTCACCCTGAACTGAGACATGCTGAGAGAACTGATGAGAAGTGAACACAGGTCCATCCGTCTCTGGCAGACTCGTGCCTGCTCGTGCCTCGTTAAACCACGCCCCCTCCGCTCATTTAAAATGCACAGATGTCAGCCAATCACAACAGTGGGCGTTTTTACTGAAGTCTCACAGCAGACACGCCTCTTGAAGCAGGGCATTCAGCCACAGGGCAAACAGCAGTATAGAAAAAATTTTATGATGTAAAAATCATACTAACAATATAAGTACACCTCAGGAAACACTATAAAATAATAGAAAAATGCCATGCCATGGGACCTTTAAATCAAGATTAATCTGCTTTGACTGTGCTAAGTGCATGTGCAATGTACTTCACGAAAGACATACTGTAGTTTTGTCAAAGCAAAGTGCAACACAAAGGTAAGCGCATTGTTGTTATGTTATGTTGGCGGATTACTGTACAGTATCAATGAATTATGCATTTTGGCAGTGGTGTGTGCATTAACGTGTGAAATACCTGTTTATTACATTGCTTTTATGGAACATAGCAGTATGGAACTATTTGGTGTCAAAATATGGAACACCAAAAGGGCCGAAATCTGTATAAATTTTTCCCTCTCTCACTACCCTCTGTCCTGCATGTACGAGGGTAGTCCCGACCCAGGGGTTATGCAGGAACTGCGTGCGGTGGTGGACCTCGCTCTCTGGGCGACGGAAATCACTGCACGCTCCCTGGGTCAGGCGATGTCCACACTAGTGGTCCAGGAACCTGGGGCTAAACCTGGCAGATATGCGTGAGTCCGACTAAGTTCGGTTCCTTAACGCCCCTGTCTGTCAGGCTAGCCTCTTCGGCGACGCCGTCGAGTACTTTGCCCAGCAGTTCTCGATGGCCTAGAAGCAGACAGAGGTGGTTTAAAAAAAAAAAAATCCTAATTCGCAGCACCTCTGCCTGCTTGTCGCAGAGGGCGCCCCCCCTGCGTCCGCCTCCGCCCCTGTGAAACCCAGGCAGCAGCCTCCATCTGGGAGGCAGGGTGCCGGACGTAAGGGAGGCGCCCAACCCACTCAGGGCTTGCTAGTCTACAAGCAAGCGTAAGGGCAAGCGGCCCTGAGATGGGCAGCCCAGGGAGAACAGGAGCTGCTCCGAGGGAGTTGGTGTCCGCACCCCTCCCTCACCCCCCCGGAGAAGGACCGGGGGCCCTGACTGGTGTCAATACTCTGCCGCTGGCTCTCCGGAGTCCAGCGGTACCCACATTTTCAGAGCAGTTTCCTCTCTCCCTGGGCCCCAAGAGGGCCAGGTTGGCAGTGTGCGACGCCCCCGGGCCTTGTCACTTCTTTCCTCCCCTCCCTTCGCCAGGGGGCAGCAGTGTGGGCACCGAGAACGCCCCCGGGCCTTCTCACCCACACTCTGCCCCACCCTGGAATACTCAGACAACACTCCGGGCCGCCTCCGGGCCTCCCGAGTCGGGTCTGTCTATTCCGCCTCGCTGCCCCACCCCGGGTACGTCTGTGGTGCCGTTGGTCCCGCTTGTGCGGTCTCTGGGCTTCGGCCCCCAGGCCGTCTCGCTGGCTCATCCGTACCATCAGACTCGGCTACGCGATTCAGTTCGCTCACCGGCCTCACAAGTACAAGGGCATCCTCTTCACCTCCGTGCGAAGCAGCAATGCTCAGGTCTTGCGGTCAGAGATCGATGTCCTACTGGCGAAGGACGCGGTCGAGCCGGTTCCTCCAGCCGATATGAAGGCGGGGTTCTACAGCCCCTACTTCATTGTACCCAAGAAAGGGGGTGGGTTACGGCCAATCTTGGACCTGCGTATCCTGAATCGGGCCCTGCACAAGCTCCCGTTCCGGATGCTAACGCAGAAACGCATCTTCGAATGCATCCGTCCCCAAGATTGGTTCGCAGCGATCGACCTGAAGGATGCGTACTTTCATGTCTCTATCCTTCCTCGACACAGACGTTCCTACGTTTTGCGTTCGAGGGGAAGGCATATCAGTACAAAGTCCTGCCCTTCGGGCTGTCCCTGTCGCCTCGCGTCTTCACGAAAGTCGCAGAGGCAGCCATTGTTCCGCTCAGAGAACGCGGCGTTCGTATCCTCAACTATCTCGACGACTGGCTCATACTCGCCCAGTCTCGGGAGCAGTTGTGCCAACACAGGGACATGGTGCTCAGTCACCTCAGCCTGTTGGGCCTTCGGGTCAACCGAGAGAAGAGCAAACTCTGTCCCACGCAGAGGATCTCTTATCTCGGTATGGAGCTGGATTCGGTCAGCCAGACTGCGCGCCTCACGGAAGAGCGGGTCCGGTCGGTGTTGAACTGCTTGAATTCGTTCAAGAACAGGACAGCGGTCCCACTGAAATTTTTTCAGAGGCTCCTGGGGCATATGGCATCTGCAGCCGCGGTAACGCCGCTCGGATTGCTTCATATGAGACCGCTTCAACACTGGCTCCATGGCCGAGTCCCGAGGTGGGCGTGGCAGAGCAGCCAGTACCGGGTCCCAGTGACTCCTTACTGCCGCCAAACTTTCAGCCCATGGTCCGACGCTTCGTTTCTCCGGGCCGGGGTGCCCTTAGAACAAGTGTCCAGGCATGCTGTGCTCTTCACGGATGCCTCCTCCACGGGCTGGGGGGCCACGTACAACGGGCATGCAGTTTCAGGTCTGTGGACGGGACCTCAATTGCATTGGCATATCAATTGCCTCGAGTTGTTAGCGGTACACTTGGCACTGCGCCGCCTCAAGGGGCCGCTACGTGGCAAGCATGTACTGGTCCGTACGGACAGCACTGCGGCCGTTGCGTACATCAACCGTCAGGGTGGTCTACGCTCCCGTTGCATGTTCCAACTCGCCCGCCACCTCCTCCTTTGGAGTCAGAAGCATCTGAGGTCGCTTCGTGCCATTCACATCCCAGGTGCGCTGAACCAGACAGCCGACGAGCTCTCTCGCCAGTCGACACCTCCGGGGGAGTGGCGACTCCATCCCCAGGCGGTCCAGCTGATATGGGACCTCTTCGGAGCCGCACAGGTAGACCTGTTTGCCTCTCCGGACTCGACCCATTGCCAGTGGTACTATTCCCTGACCGGGGGCACCCTCGGCACGGATGCACTGGCGCACAGCTGGCCCCTTCTTTCTCAGGGACGGGGCACTCTATGGCACCCGCGTCCAGACCTCTGGAAACTCCATGTCTGGTCCCTGGACGGGACGCGGAGGTTCTAGGTGGTCTACCACAGGCAGTGGTGGACACCATCTCTTCTGCTAGAGCCCCCTCTACGAGGCGCCTCTACGCTTTGAAGTGGAACCTGTTCGTTGAATGGTGCTCTTCCCACCGGGAAGACCCCCGAAGGTGTTCGGTTAGTGTCGTGCTTTCTTTCCTGCAAGATGGGCTGGAGCGAAGGCTGTCTCCCTCCACCCTCAAAGTGTACGTCGCAGCAATAGCGGCGTATCACGACGCAGTCGAAGGTAAGTCCATAGGAAAGCACGACTTAATCGTCAGATTCCTCAGAGGTGCGAGGAGGCTAAATCCTCCTCGTCCAAACTCGTTACCCTCTTGGGACTTAGCTCTAGTGCTCAGAGCACTTCAGAGCCCTCCCTTTGAGCCTTTGCAGTCTGTGGAGCTTAAAATCCTGTCAATGAAGACAGTTCTTCTGACGGCATTGGCCTCCATCAAGAGGGTAGGGGACCTGCATGCACTTTCGGTCAACGAATCGTGCCTAGAATTCGGGCCGGCCAACTCTCACGTTGTCCTGAGACCCCAGCCTGGATACGTGCCCAAGGTTCCTACCACTCCCTTCCGGGACCAGGTAGTGAACCTGCAAGCGCTGCCCTCGGAGGAGGCAGACCCAGCCCAGGCTTTATGTCCCGTCCGCGCTCTTCGCGCTTACGTCGACCGGACACAAAGCTTTCGGACCTCAGAGCAACTCTTTGTCTGTTACGGAGGCCAGCAGAAGGGAAAGGCTGTCTCCAAGCAGAGGTTAGCCCACTGGATAGTGGATGTTATCGTCTTGGCTTACCAGTCCCAAGACGTGCCTTGCCCGTTCGGGTTGCGAGCACACTCAACAAGGAGTGTTGCTTCTTCCTGGGCGCTGGCTCAAGGCGCCTCGCTGACAGATATATGTAGAGCTGCGGGCTGGGCGACACCTAACACGTTCGCTAGATTCTATAGCCTCCGTGTAGAGCCGGTATCTTCCCGCATCCTCGCCCCCAGTGGCCAGTAGCGCTAAGTGCCCATTCTAAGTGTCGGCTTGCAACGCCACTTCCGCCCTCTGGGCCGGATACGTGCGTCTATTTTCTCCAGTTGTGTTCCCCGGAAACGGCTAACCCTGTCGAGCTCCTCCGTCACCCCTGCGGTGCCAGACGTTGCGGTCGTCTGACGCCAGGCCTGCACCCGTATGCTTGTGAAACGTGTGTGTAGGCTGGGTTCCATATGTAGCGGTCCCCTCACGGCTACCCCATATGTGTATTCTTCCACGGTACCAGCTACCCTACTCGGCTAGCCCCGTGTCTTTCCCTTGACAGAGCCCGCTCTGTCGTCTCTGGGCGTGTTCTTTCCCCCCTGGGACCAGGCTGGAACCACCCCAGAGACTGCCATATGTTGCACTACCCTGCCAGGTTAGTCCTTATGTGTTTTCTGCCACCTAGCCTTCTACGAAGGACGTGGCTCTGCAGCGTACCATCTCCCGAGACGGGCACGCTTTCCCAGCGTTATCCAATAGTCACACTGAGTGGGTCTTGCAGAAACAGCAGTGACTGACCTCCCTGCTTGGAGCCCTGACTTCCGTACCATCTAAGACGGTCCAGTGCGCTCAAGCAGGACGCTGGAAGGGCCAGCGCCCTGGCGTTTTGGTAGGGATCTCAATTCGTCGGTCAGTTCCGACGTACGTCGAACGTGACCGACTGAAAGGGAACGTCTCGGTTACGTATGTAACCCTCGTTCCCTGAAGGAGGGAACGGAGACGTACGTCCCGTCGCCAGGTGCTGTGCTTCCGCTAGGGGGCCGAGTCACTAGTTCGGCTCCTCAGCAGAAAAAAGCAATGATCAAGCATTCCACTTCCTTATTTATACCCGCGCTGCGGGGCGGTGCGTGGAATGCGTGGATCGCATGCCAATCTCCATTGGCTCGTTTTTAATACACTCGAAGTAGATTGGTCTCTGAGATCAGATCCCAATTCGTCGGTCAGTTCCGACGTACGTCTCCGTTCCCTCCTTCAGGGAACAAGGTTTACATACGTAACCGAGACGTTATCAATAACCATTTTTTTAAATATAAATGTACATTTGGTGAGGTTGTTTGGGCTGGAAATCGTCTACCCAATCTGGCCACACTGATCACACATTCAAAAAATGGTTATTGATAACATGCCTCTGAATTTTGACTTCTTGCACCTTTACAATATTTATAGGCAACTAGTAATCAAATCTTCTGCTCCATGAAACACGTTAATGCTCAGTAGTACACATATGGTTCTTTAATGTATTTGTATTGTCCTAAAATGCGTTCATTTTCAATGGGAATATAAGCGGCTGAAACGCATAGCCAAGTGCAACTAAAAATGTTCAACATTAACTTTTTAATATAACATTATAGTCATTATGGCCTTTAGAAAAATGTTTTTTTGAGGAGGTGGGGTATGCACTGTGACCTAATTTTTTGTCCTTAAAGGGATAGTTCACCCAAAAATGAAAATTCTGTCATCATTTACTCACCCTCAAGTTGTTCCAAAGCTGTATGAGTTTCTTTGTTCTGAAGATATTTTGAAGAATGTTTGTAACCAAGCAGATAGAGCAACTATTGACTGCCATAGTAGGGGGAAAATACTATGGCAGTCAATGGTTGCATATAATCTGCTTGGTTACAAACATTCTTCAATCTTCAGAACAAAGAAACTCATACAGGTTGGAACAACTTGAGGGTGAGTAAATGATGACAGAATTTTCATTTTTGGGTGAACTACCCCTTTAATGGCATTTTTTCCCCTTACATTACTTTTACTTTTATACTTTAAGTAGTTTTGAAACCAGTACTTTTACACTTTTACTTGAGTAAAAACCTTGAGTTGATACTTCAACTTCTACAGAAGTCTTTTTAAACCCCAGTATCTATACTTCTACCTGAGTAATGAATGCGAATACTTTTGACACCTCTGTTTAGACCCTGGTCCCTGCAGTTACACCGAGTACCACTCCAAAATGCCTAGTTCCTGGAGAAAGCTCCTGCGGTGGAAACACGCCTCAAATCTGTTGTGTAATTCAAAATATTAACTTTTCACAGTATGAAGCCAAACAAGTTAAGACGCCACTTAAGAGACTTCACATCATGAACAAAAAGAGAAGCTCATTGAAGTTGAGAAGTTGTTGTACTGTATAAATTACAATATTTCAAATAAATCCGATTGGATTTTGCAAGCAAGGTTGTGTCTATGAGTGTCTTTATGTGGGTACATGTAGGTAAGGGGACTTGAAAATATTTTAAAGGTCCTGTTCTTCGTGATCCCATTTTTCAAACTTTAGTTAGTGTGTAATGTTGCTGTTAGAGCATAAATAATACCTGTAAAATTATAAAGCTCAAAGTTCAATGCCAAGCGAGATATTTTATTTAACAGAAGTTCCCTTTCAAAGCCTACAGCGAACGGCCAGTTTGGACTACATCCTGGTACATCCTGCTTTAATTACGTCAGTAGAACAGTTTGTCGACTAACCTCCGCCCACAAGAATATGCGAAAAAGGGGGCGTGGTCTTGTTGCTCCCTCGTGGAGAAGAGGAAGTGTTGCGTTCGGTTCGGTTGCGTTTGTCGCCATCAGACGCTGTTATTTTCATCCCGGAGTCAAATCACCTTTGTTTGGCCTTCAGGGGCTGTAGTTTGAGCGCATTCATCTCCCCGTTATGGTAAGAGGCCTGACCTTCCCGGGCAACGTGCGCTAAGCTGCTGTCGAATCACAACACGGGAACTGCTGGCACAATCAGAACTCGTTACGTATTTCTGAAGGAGGGACTTCATAGAACGAGGAACTTCTCAGGCCGTTTTGAGGACAGCGAAAACAGCAGTATACAGATAAGTAAATTGTGTGAAAAATACTGTGTTTTTTTACACATGAAACATGAACACATGTTATATTGCACACTGTAAACACAATCAAAGCTTCCTTTAAATAAATTAAATAAAAAGTTTGGGAACCACTGGTCTATATAATGTAACAGCACAGCACTCTTGTTCGAGCTTAATTATACAGGTTTGAAAAAAACAGAAGACATTTTGTTTCTCAATAATGTTGTCACCATATGACATACATGATGCTTTGGAGTTACTCAGATGACATTCCCATTGCTTGAACACTGGTCGAAGGAGCGAGGAGAGGTTCCCATTGTCTGAATCTCCGGTTCTACACAACTCCTTTATCTGGTCACTGAACTCCAAGATTTTCTACACATACAGAAACAGAAGTTCAGTTCAGTCAGGATTTCTCAGATATTGGACAATATAAGTAATGATGCTTGTGCTTCCTGTACCTTGCTGAGAAAAGGCCCCATGCACACAGGTTCTAAAGGAGGACCGTCAGCATAACTCTTGAACTCAACTCTCACTGTAGACAAGTTGATGTGAATTAAGTGATATTTTACAGGAAGTGAAGCCTGTAAAATAAGATAACTCATAAGTTTAATGTTTAGATTAAGTTTCAGAATATTTTGAAATGTTTAGACTTGCCTTGATATGTTCGACCAGCTGGCCAGGCAGGATGTTGTGGTCCTCTGCTCTTCAAGAAGAAAACTAGTGGCAACAAAAAAACACTCTTAAATTGCTTTGAACATTACACAAAATAACAGATAACGGAATATTTACCAGTTTAAATGCAACATAATACCTGAAGTGCATATATACTAAAATGTGAAAATTAATCTTTCCTGTAGCTCAAGCAGTAGAGCATGGCACTAGTAATGCCAAGGTCATGGGTTCGATTCCCAGGGAAAGCAAGAACTGACAAAATGTAAAATGTGTACCTTGAATGCAATGTAAGTCGCTTTGGATAAATGCGTCTGCCAAATGCATAAATGTAAATGTAATCTGGAGTTACAGTGGGAGAACAAGTATTCGATACACTGCTGATTTTGCAGGTTTGCCCACTTACAAAGCATGTAGAAGTCTGCAATTTGTATCATAGGTACACTTCAACTGTGAGTGACGGAATCTAAAACCAAAATCCAGAAAATCACATTGTATGATTTTTAAGTAATTAATTAGCATTTTATTTCATGACATAAGTATTTGATACATCAGAAAAGCAGAACTTAATATTTGGTACAGAAACCTATGTTTGCAATTATAGAGATCATACGTTTCCTGTAGTTCTTGACCAGGTTTGCACACACTGCAGAAGGGATTTTGGCCCACTCCTCCATACAGACCTTCTCCAGATCCTTCAGGTTTCGGGGCTGTCGCTGGGCAATACGGACTTTCAGCTCCCTCCAAAGACTTTCTATTGGTTTCAGGTCTGGAGACTGGCTAGGCCACTCCAGGACCTTGAGATGCTTCTTACAGAGCCACTCCTTAGTTGCCCTGGCTGTGTGTTTCGGGTCGTTGTCATGCTGGAAGACCCAGCCATGACCCATCTTCAATGCTCTTACTGAGGGAAGGAGGTTGTTGGCCAAGATCTCGCTATACATGGCCCCATCCATCCTCCCCTCAATACGGTGCAGTCGTCCTGTCCCCTCTGCAGAAAAGCATCCCCAAAGAATGATGTTTCCACCTCCATGCTTCACGGTTGGGATGGTGTTCTTGGGGTTGCACTCATCCTTCTTCTTCCTCCAAACACGGCGAGTGGAGTTTAGACCAAAAAGCTCTATTTTTTTTTAATCAGACCACATGACCTTCTCCCATTCCTCCTCTGGATCATCCAGATGGTCATTGGCAAACTTCAGACGGGCCTGGACATGCGCTGGCTTGAGCAGGGGGGCCTTGCGTGCGCTGCAGGATTTTAATCCATGACGGCGTAGTGTGTTACTAATGGTTTTCTTTGAGACTGTGGTCCCAGCTCTCTTCAGGTCATTGACCAGGTCCTGCCATGTAGTTCTGGGCTGATCCCTCACTTTTCTAATGATCATTGATGCCCCACGAGGTGAGATCTTGCATGGTGCCCCAGACCGAGGGAGATTGACAGTCATCTTGAACTTCTTCCATTTTCTTATAATTGCGCCAACAGTTGTTGCCTTCGCACCAAGCTGCTTGCTTATTGTCCTGTAGCCCATCCCAGCCTTGTGCAGGTCTACAATTTCATCCCTGATGTCCTTACACAGCTCTCTGGTTTTGGCCATTGTGGAGAGGTTGGAGTCTGTTTTATTGAGTGTGTGGACAGGTGTCTTTTATACAGGTAACGAGTTCAAACAGGTGCAGTTAATACAGGTAATGAGTGGAGAACAGGAGGGCTTCTTAAAGCAGCACTAGGTAACTTTTCAACCTTCATAATATATTTTCAAGACTCTTGTGATGATACATCGACTTACAATAGGTTGAATGACACGTCTGCCATAGCCTGACGGCAGAGGTGGAAAGTAACGAATTACATTTACTCGCGTTACTGTAATTGAGTAGTTTTTATGTGTACTTCTACTTTTTTAAGTAGTCATTCAGTGTTGACAGAACGCAGTTCGGAGAGTACGAATAGAGAATTCGCTGTCGCTGTTGTTGTTGTTTCAGAGTGCGTTCATATACAAGTGAGTGACTTTGTTTATGTTATTCATTATCTTTAAAGAGCCATAGTTAAAATATACATTTGATTTTATTGAGGTTATTTAGTTGTAATCGCGGATGCTCGCCATATCATTGTGTACCTATTGCATCATATGCAACGCTAGTGAAAGCATACAGAGACAGTTAATTATTAATGTTTTGAGATACTTTGAGTCACGTTGAGCATGTGTACGTTATTATGTACTGTATAAGTGATCTTATGCACATTATATACGCCATAGGTGTTGATTATCCCGAGCTCACGTGGCAGATAATGTGATGCTAATTTCACGTGTGCTAATCTAGCCTATCGATCGATATATATGTATAACTATATACATAATGGATATTTAAGTGACAAAGTGATTTCATTCTTGTTATTATTTGCATTACTAATTGAGTATTGTTATTTCTGTTGTTCAGAACCACTCATACTACTCATAATACAGTCCAAACTACTCTGTATCATTCTGCCATCCATCTGCTACTTGTACGACAATTCATCAAGCCAATAAAGTGTACTTCGTCTCTGACCGGACGACTTATGTCTGCTCAATATCCACCAGCACCCACACTAGTCTACCCCACAAGAAAGCAAAGGTTTTGTCGGAGGAAAGCAAAAAGAGGAAACGAGAAAGTGATCGGATTAAAGGTAGGACGAGGATGGGCCAGCGTTTGCTCGTTGGCGTGAGCTGAAGGAGGAGGGGCTACATTCTTGCAAGTAAATACATAAGACGTACAAAATCATATTTTAGGATACCTAACATGTCTGTGATATTTGTTTATTTGTCTTGCCTCAAGCTATAATGCAAATCGATTTTTCAAATTTGCAGATTCATCTATGGTAGCTTGATATTATAATATTGACGATATGTGACCCTGTCTGTGAAAACACAGCTAAAGTCATTTTTTGTCATTCGCTTTTTTATACATAAAATCATCCTACATAATGTAAAGAACATTCTGTGAAAATATAACCTTGATATCTTTAATATTGACTGAGTAAGACCATGTCAAAAGTTAGCTGTATTTCGGCCTCAGAAAATCATGATTTTGAGAAATTCCAATTTTAAAATCAAGCTTATTTTTGAAATTGTAAAACATTTTAACCATTATTATTCTGATAATGTGCCATATACCACATTAAAGCTAAGATTCTCCCATTTTCAGTAATATAGGACACATTTATGGGAAAATTCTTAGTTTTGTAAAACAAGTCTATTTATTATGATGTGCATGTCCAAAAAGCGTGAAACATTGAAACGAATGGGGGCACCACAAGAGCTTGATTTACCAAGTCAGTTCACTCTAATGATTTGTAGGCTATAACTTTAATAGTAAAATTAAATCTCAGTAGAAAATGTCATTAATAGGCCTATATATATCCATTAAATATAAAACATCCATAGAAAATCTCACTGTGTAACATTTGGAGTAAATCCAGGACTAGGCCTAATGCCCTAACAAGTTAACAGGTCAGTCTCAAACTTTGTGCAGATAGTTAGTCATAACTGTGAATCTTCACTTGTCTCACAATTCGATTAGATTATGATTCATTCGGATTTTTTCATGGCTCATTGTGCTTAATAACTCTTTTAGCCTACATAAAGCACGTCCTGCACTTTATGTTCTCATTCATGCATGTTCTATTCGTATAGGTTTACAAACCGAAACCAAAACATCAGATGCAAGAGCTTTGCTTCCGAAGGACACACGCAACTTTTTTAAATTAATATATAATACGGGTTCTTTATTTAGCCTACAAAAAACAGTAGGCCTATATTAATCCTTATTAATTAAACTATCAGCTGTTCTGTTCCTTGCACTTCGCTTGCCGCGGCCGCCCTGTCAGAGAGCGAATTCATAAACTCAACGCCTCAGCATCCAAAAAACTAACTATTTAGACACTTAGCAGCAGGGCCGTGCAGAGAGTTCGTCAGGGGCAGGGGCTCAAATGTAAAAAAGGGGCAATATGTAAATATATATATATATACACACACATATATACACACATACACACATACACACATATATATATATATATATATATATATATATATATATATATATATATATATATATATATGTACATATATATGTATATGTGTATATATATATATATGTATATGTATATATATCCTTACGCTCATCAAGCCTGCATTTATTTAATCAAAAATACAGAAAAAACAGTAGCCTAATATTGTGAAATATTATTACATTGTGTTCTTTTTAACTTTTTATTAATCAAAGAATCTTTAAAAGAGTATCACAGTTTCCATCATTGACATTAAATCCTCATATTAGAATGATTTCTGAATGATCATGTGACACTGAAGACTGGAGTAATGATGCTGAAAATACAGCTGTGATTACAGGAATAAATTATATTTTAAATTATTTTAAAATAGAAAACCATTATTTAATATATTTCGCAATATTGCTGTTTTTTATCAAATAAATGCAGGCTTGATGAACATAAGAGACTTATTTCATAATGCTGCATAATATTCAAAAATGGTAATATAATAAAGTCCTTTCACGTAACCATTTCACCACACTTCACTTAATAGGCCTGTAGGTGCCGGTGGCACTTGGGTTTTGTTAACTTTGATAGTTTCATGAAATAGTAAACGATGTATCAATATAGGCTACATAAACACAAGTGAATTTACTACTTACCATTAATGCGACTTTTGCTGCTGTGGTTTTGTGCAGGGATTTGTTTGTTGTCTGTTAAAATCCATTTAGTCAGTGATGCAATTTAGAAAATGAGCCAAACCGCAGGAAATTGTTCCACAAACGTTAGTTCGCAGGGACGGATTGGTAATCTGTGCGTTCTGGAAAAGTCCAGAACGGCCGTCCAACTGAGGGCCGTCGCCCGGCCGTCGGCAAAAAAAAAAAAAAAAAAAAGTCTATGGCTAGCAGAAAACGTAAGGAGAAAGGTGGATGGGGGAAAAGTTTCCAAGTCTCTCGAGTCGAGACTACTGGCTTTTTGGTTGCAGTGCAATGATGTGACCAACGAGATGCTGAGTCAGTTTGACGGCAAGACATTTAGTAGTCGCTTTATCCTCCTTCAAGAGGAAGCTGTAGAAAAAATAAAAGCACTTTTTGTAAGGTGGTATACAATATAGCTTAATAACCTGGTATTTAAAATTTTAAAATTTAAAATATCATAGTTGTGGTTTGGCCAAAGTGAACATTACTCGTCATTATATGCCTCCGTGTTCCCTCATGAGAGGACTCGAGACCGGTGTGTCTCATTCTCAATCATGCACACCGATCTCGCTCGCTATTACTGAACTACATCTCAAACTAGCGCACGAAATCAACGTCATCACTCTCAGCCACTCCCTCTGTTCGCTGATTGGACCGGTAAAAAATTGTTCGGGCGAAAACCTAAGCATATACAGCAGTACCAGACATAGTACTGAAGGAAAATGAAAATTGAGCGGAAGTACGTAGGAGGGCGGAGCCAGGCTAGAAAAAAACAGCCTAAACAAATCATCAAATTCCCTAGACACATACATTTTAGAGAACAAAATGTTAAATTATTCTTTTCAGATTGTAACCTGAATTTGTCATGCTTTTGGAAGAAATCTCTCTCCATTTGTGTCGCCACCTCCAGAGAAATCTTATCATCGATCTGCTGTTGTCCTCTACACTTCACCATGATGTAACCTTTGCGGAGAGGAATCACTTTGTTCTGAACAATGTCCAGAATGTTCTTCTCTGTTCCCCTGTCTATGAGGTCTGGCTTGGTCAAAATGCCTGTGAGAATGAAAAAGAATATTTTGTACAATCTGCAAATTTGCTGACACTAATGCTTTAAGATATTTGTTGATATATTAGATGTTGTGCGGATCATCTGCTTCATTACCGACAGTTCTTCTGCCCTCAGGATCTACTTCTTGTGCCATTCTTAATGCTTCTGTTGTTGCAATGTCAATGTTACAAGGGACCACTACCATGTTTATAGTCTCTTGCTTCTCAATAAATTTCATGATCAGACGTTTGATCTACAAGACATGAAGACATAGTTTAAAAACGGAATGACTAAGGTACTGAGTGTGGCGTGCAAGACAATAATAAATGAGATTATATTGCCCACCTTGTTTTCAATATCATCTGGTTGTCCTTTGACTGGGACTCTGGCAATTCCAGGTAGATCGATCAGTGTGAGGTCACACACATCTGGTGACATGACCTCTAAAGTGATGAGGTCATCACATATGCCAACCCCTTTTCCTGCCAGATCATCCTGGGCTGTAGGACACACATACCGCATCATTAAATAATTACATGTTTCTCAACCTGAATGCACAGTTTAATACAGAGCACTCCTGCATGATTATGCAAGGCTAAAAGGTCACCTGATTTATAATAAAGCAGACTACAGTAGAGTTAACGCACTGTAATAGAGAGGTGTATGCTACAATTACAAATAACTATCCCCAGTATCCTAAGTGGAACTATTTGACAAGATTCTCCCAAATGTTGACTACACCCTCACACGATATTTGCTTGGATTTTCCCATCGCACAGATTTTCGAGTCGACAACGCCAACAAACAAGTTGGCCGTTGGATTTAGAATTTTATGAAAAATAACAGACACCAACAAACGCTGATTGAACATGTTCAGTCAGGTGAAAACAATCCCCGACCAACGGCAACAGATGCAGACGAGTTTGTTGGCGTTTGTCTGTGCGGTGTGAATTGGCCTTTAAAGGTATAGTTCACCCAAAAATGAAAATTTGCTGTTAATTTACTCACCCTCAGGCCATCCAAGATGTAGGTGACTTTTTTTTCTTCAGTTGTACAGTAAAGAAGATTTTTAGCTGAAAACGTGGTCCTTGGTGATTCATATAATTCAAGTCAATGCTACCATCACTTTGAGAGTCAAAAAAACATACAGGCAAAAGAAAAAATAATTCACGTCCTTCTCGACGATACATTGAGGTCTTATGAAGTGAAACGATCAATTTATTTACAACATTATTATATGTAATCCACAGCCTCAGCAAATGGTCCTGAGCGTGTTTATGAAAGTCTGGAGCGCAAACTTCCTGTCACATTATGAACTGATCCCTATCCTGGATCCCATAACCTATATAAAAACGTACGGTTACGTTCACTTGCGTGAAGGGCCCCCTCAGCCTGGACCGCAATATCAACCGAATCCCCCTGGAAAATATAAAAGCCTGGGGAAGATTGACTTTTCAAAGGTTCCCAACGTTTGAGATCCCGCACATACGTCGTTATGCGACAGGATGCTCATGCTTCAGACTGTCGTGAATGCTCTCAGGACCGTTTGCCGAGGCTGTGGATTACAAGTAATAATGTTGTAAATAATCTTCAGCTTCTTGCACAGGCCAATCGGTTTGCTTCATAAGACCTCAATGTATTGTCAGGAGCCATAGATATTAATTTTGCTTTGCCTGTTTATGTTTTATTGACTCCCAAAGTGACGTAAATTCACAGCAAATTTTAATTTTTGGGTGAACTATCCCTTTAAGTATGATCTTTTCAGCGACATGACCTGAGCATGTTTAATATTATCGTTGTATAATCTTTAATCTTGTCTTAAAATATCCTTGTCTGCATTATGTTGTATATGCATTGATATGACATCAAGATTACAGATGAAAAGAAGACTTATGTAATGTAAGTAGTACAGTGATTCTGTAGTCATATAACGTCTCGGTTACGTATGTAACCCTTGTTCCCTGAGGAGGGAACGGAGACGTACGTCAGTGACTGACGAATGGGGGGGTTTCGCCTAGAAGCCAATTACCTTCGAGGTGTTTAACAGCGGCCAATGGCGTGCCAATGCCATGGGCATGCGGAATTTGCATGCGTAACTCCGCCCCACCTCGTGGGTATATAAGGAAGTACGCTAGCAAAATCGCATTATGTATCTGCGGCGGAGCCAAGATCTGAACTCCGCGTTCAAGCAGCACAGCTGACGTGGCTGAGGAACGTACGTCTCCGTTCCCTCCTCAGGGAACGAGGGTTACATACGTAACCGAGACGTTCCCTTTCGTTCAGTCACTCCGACTTACGTCAGTGACTGACGAATGGGGGTTCCAATATAACCGCGCCACTCAGCTGTCGTCCAGTGCCCTGCGTAAGTGTGAAATCCCGCCACTTAAGGCCGTAGGACTCCCACTTATCACAGGATTACCAAGGTACACTGGGAAGCATATCCCAGTGAGGGAATGCCAAAGATGCCTACCCGTGGGGAGGACTTAGAGAGTATACATATGACCCGCTGTGGGCTGCATTTGGGAAACTCTGGGGTACCAGCCGAAGGTGGATTTTTAACCTTAGGGGTGGCAGGGCTTGCCAAGGGAAAGACACCTGCTCACTGAGGAGGCTTACGGTGGAAATACTCGTGTGGGGGTCGCCGGAGGGAACCATGCACACGGGGCACCTGGCCGGACATGAGGGTCTGGGCTCGAAAGGGCAGACTGAACTGATGTCGGCGTCGACAGTGCTGGAGGAGCTCAGGGCTCTCGGGGAGCTCACCTGAGGAGAATATCGCACGTATCCAGTCCGTGGAGTGGAGTGGCGAGCAAGCGAAGACACCAGAGCCTTGTCCATTACCGGCCCCTCGGGGGGGCGAGTACATAGTCGGACACTGGCTCCACTCGGAGATTGTAGAATCTGGCAAATGTGTTGGGTGTCGCCCAGCCTGCAGCTCTGCAGATGTCTGTTAGCGAGGCGCCATGCGCTAAAGCCCAAGATGAGGCCACACTCCGGGTGGAGTGTGCCCTCACACCAAGGGGACATGGTCGACCTTGCTGCTGGTAAGCCAAAACAATGGTGTCCACTATCCAGTGAGAAAACCTCTCAGGGTTTTTCCTGGGTCAAAAATGGTCTTCGGTGGTGTCTGACAGACATGGTCATCCACACACACAGTAAAAAAGTACCCTACCCACGTGATCTGTGAGCGCAATACTGACAATACATTTAAAATAAATGCAAAGAAACCGTTTGTAATTTTTGCTTATCTTATTTTGACATCTGATATTATGTATGATCTCTACCTTGATGTTTGTTTCTTTTGATCCTAATTTTTTACACTTTTTACTGATAATTGTTTTGGTATAATCATATCAATATTAAAAAGTAGCATTAAAAAATGTACAAATAGCCTAATTTTCTACCATATACAATTTTGTAAAATTATCAGCTAGCTAACAACTTTGTTCTGGTCTCACCTAACTCCAGTCTACACTAAATTACATTTCACTGCACATTGTCAACATAAATAAGCTGAATGACTGTGGATGATTAAACTAATTCCTTCTATCCGCTCTTGCTAAATGGGGTAAGCATACTTGTGTTCTCGTTTCAGATGTTCTGAGTAAATGAATAAACTGATTCGTTCGTTCAGTGTGGGACGGATCAGTTGTTCTAACCAGTCGCTAAAATGATTCGATTCAAAGGAGTCATTGGTTCGCGAATCGTACATTAGCAGACGCGTTGCGTGCGAATCCCGTCTGTTAGAACATCGCGAAAGATTTGTCAATACAGAATACACTTCATAACAGAATATAATGTTTTCCCGTTTATTGAAACTTATGTTTATGTCAACTGGTCAGAGAAAAGTCAATGTTTTTTGAGCGCAGTTCACACTCAGCGGGAATTCAAGGAAAAAAAATATCCGAATGCGGCACGTGCAACATGGATTCGGTCTTCCGACCTTTTGATTTTGATTAATATGTGAAATATGAACCAATATGTGAAATATGAGAAGACATCGACAGAAAGAGAGAGCGGTCGCGCGGGGGAGGAGCTCTCTGCTCGTTCTCTGTCACTCATTTAACACTGCCATATCACAGGTGCAACAGTCATCTATTCTACACTCATAAATCACAATAACTCATCAAATAAGGCTTTGGCGGGCCAAAAATTTGTCTTGGCGGCCGCCAAAAAATTTTCAATGCAGGAAAAACCCTGCCTCTGCTTTGAGAGAGCTCTTCCCTTCCGCTCTCCACCATAACAGACAAAAAGCTGGTCTGAGGTCCTGAAACACTGCGTCATGTCTACGTAAGCGCGGAGAGCGCGTACTGGACAGAGCAATGCCAAGGCTGGGTCTGGTTCACTACCTGATCTCTGAAGGGAGTGGTAGGAACCTTGGGCACATATCCAGGCCGGGGTCTCAAGGTCACGTGAGAGTTAGCCGGCCCGAATTCTAGGCACGCTTCGTCAACCGAAAATGCCTGCAGGTCCCCGACCCTCTTGAGAGAGGCCAATGTGGTCAGCAGAGCCATCTTCATCGACAGGAACTTAATATCGGCCGACCGCAAAGGCTCAAAGGGAGGCCTCTGCAGAGCACTTAAGACTACTGAGAGGTCCCAAGAGGGAACGAGAGGAGAGCGAGGAGGATTCAGTCTCCTCGCTCCCCTCAGGAACCTGATGATCAGGTCGTTCTGACTTACCTTTTTGTCTCCCAAGAGGTCGTGATGGGCAGATTGCAGCCACATACACTTTCAGGGTGGAGGGAGACAGCCTTCGCTCCAGCCCCTCTTGGAGAAACTCAAGCACGGACCCGATCGGGCATTTCCAGGGGTCTTCTTGGCGGGAAGAGCACCAGGTGACGAAGAGGTTCCACTTCAACGCATAGAGGTGTCGTGTAGACTCTGCCCTAGCGGAAGTGATGGTGGCGGCCACCGTAGGTGGCAGGCCACTCAAACCTGCCGCGTCCCGTCCAGAAGCCACACGTGGAGCTTCCAGAGTGCTGGACGCGGGTGCCATAGGGTGCCCCGTCTCTGAGAGAGGATGTCCGGTCTCAGAGGGATAGGCCAGGGAGGGGCTGTCGCAAGGAGTAGCAGTTCTGAGAACCAGGTCTGGCCGTGCCAATACGGGGCGACCAACATGACCTGCTCCTTGTCCTCCCTGATCTTGCACAGTACTCGTGCGAGAAGGCTCACTGGGGGAAACGCATATAAGCTTAGGCCCTGGGGCCAGCTGTGCGCCAGTGCATCCGTGCCGAGCGTGCCCTCGGTCAGGGAATAGTACAGGCTGCAATGGGAAGAGTCGTGGGAGGCAAACAGATCTACCTGTGCGTCGCCGAACTGTTCCCAAATCAGCTGGACCGTCTGGGGATGGAGTCTCCATTCTCCAGGAAGTGGCTGAATCCGTGAGAGCTCGTCAACTGCACGGTTCAGTTCTCCCAGGATGTGGATAGCACGAAGGGACCTCAGGTGCTTCTGACTCCATAAAACGAGATGGCGGGCGAGTTGAGACATACGGCGGGAGCGTAGACCACCCTGGTGGTTGATGTACGCTACAGTGGCCGTGTTGTCTGTCCGGACAAGTACGTGTTGACCCCTCAGCAACGCTCGGAAGCGGTGCAGGGCGAACCGTACTGCCAGCAACTCGAGGCAATTGACATGCAGAAGGCGCTGGGGTCCTGTCCAGGAGCCCGCGGCTGCTTGTCCATTGCACATGGCACCCCAGCCCGTGGAGGAGGCATCCGTTGATACAACAACATGCCTGGAAACTCGTTCTAAGGACACGCCGGTCCGTAGAAAACTGAGGTTCGACCACGGGGTGAGTGTCTGTAAGCAGGCCCGGGTTATTTGGACCCGGAGCGTGCCAGACCGCCATGCCCATCTCGGGACTCGATCGCGAAGCCAGTGCTGAAGCGGTCTCATATGTAGCAATCCGAGCGGCGTCACCGCGGCTGCAGATGCCATATGCCCCAGGAGCCTCTGAAAGTGTTTCAGTGGAACCACACTCTTGCTCTCGATTTGACGGAGGCAAGTCAGCAGAGACTGCGCGCGCTCGCTCGTAAGCAGCGCGCACATGGCGACCGAGTCGATCTCCATACCGAGAAAAGAGATCCTCTGCACGGGGCAGAGTTTGCTCTTCTCCCAGTTGACGCGAAGGCCCAGACAGGCTAAGTGGTGGAGAACCAGATCTCTGTGTTCGCAAACCTGCTCTCGAGAGTGACTGCGTGAAATGAATCAGCCAGTCGTCGAGGTAGTTCAGGATGCGAACCCCGTGCTGCCGTAGGGGCACAAGGGCTGCCTCGGCAATCTTCGTAAAGACGCGAGGGGACAGAGATAGCCCGAATGGGAGGACCGCGTACTGGTATGCCCGCCCCTCGAAAGCAAACCGTAGGAACGGTCTGTGTCGAGGTAGGATGGAGACATGAAAGTAGGCGTCCTTCAGGTCGATCGCTGTCAACATCTTGAACGGTAGCCTGGGTAGGTAACGGTTCAAGATGCGCAGGTCCAGGATTGGTCTTAACCCACCGGTCTTTTTGGGTACAATGAAGTAGGGGCTGTAAAACCCGGACTTCATCTCGGCTGGAGGGACAGGTTCGATCGCACCCTTCGCCAGTAGGGTGGCAACCTCCGCTCGCATGACAGGGGCATTGGCCCCGACCATAGTAAAGCGGACTCCCCGAAAGCAGGGAGGAACCTGCGCGAACTGAATCGCATAGCCGCGCCTGACTGTCTTCGCGACCCAGCGGGACAGCCCTGGAATCTGAAGCCAGGCTCCCAGGAACTGCACCAGCGGGGTCATTCGGACTACAGACGTACCCGGTGTGGGGCAGCGATGCAGCGTTACCGACCCGGACAAGGGAGGCTGTT
The DNA here is from genome assembly GCF_949357685.1 of Gobio gobio. Classification (NCBI taxonomy): domain Eukaryota; kingdom Metazoa; phylum Chordata; class Actinopteri; order Cypriniformes; family Gobionidae; genus Gobio; species Gobio gobio. Next base: position 49,290 of record NW_027645701.1, on the reverse strand, counting down.
GGGCGTCCCCGTGTGGGGGTGCGGTTAACGGCTGCGTCCTGACAGAGGAGACCAGGGAAGGACGTACGTTCCACTGGGGTCTGCTCTGCCAGGAGGCTGGCGACAGAGAGGGATGCGAGTGGCGGGACCCGTGGGTGGCGCGCACTGGCATCACAGATCTCTGAGGGCTCAGGGATGGGGGTGTCAGTTCTTTCTTTAACCACATTAGGTTGCTGCTGACCCTGGGGCCAGCAGCTGAACAAAAGATTCTCCCCCGGCCCTCCACCGGGGGAAGGAGCGACCCTGCTGCCGTCTCCTGGAAAGAACTGCCCATCCCTGAGCTGTCCGCATCAGGAGCGCCGCTTAGCCTGCCGTTTTTTAGCGGGCTGTGGGGCTGGAGCGGACTGGGACGCCTTCCTGCGGCTACCTCTGCGCGGCCCGGGTGGAGGCTGCTGCTTGGGTTGCGTGCCGCCACCGACCTCGCTCTCGGCGGCGAGCAGGCTGAGGCAACTGCGCGGGCAGTGGGGTGGAGGCAGCAGCTGACCGCCAGGGGCAGTATGTGTTTTATGGCCTCAGTCTGCTTCTGAGCGGCCGAGAACTGTTGGGTGAAGCTCTCGACCGCCATGCCGAATAGCCCATCCTGGGTTCGCTCGCCGTCGCGCATATCGACCAGGGTGAGCCATAGGTGTCTCTCCTGGACCACGTTTGTTGACATCACCTGACCCAGGGAGCGTGCGGTCACCTTCGTCGCCCGGAGAGCGAGGTCGGTGGCTGCACGCAACTCATTGCTGAGTACTGGATCAGCCACCAGGGATGACGAAAACCTACAGACTTTGGAGGGGTGCTTTGGGTCACCGCGCCAAGTCGAAGCACTCTGCGGACACAGTTGCATCGCAACAGAGCGTTCGAGCCGCGGCTCCATCGAGGGCAGTGAAGGCGGAAGAGTTCGCCGAACGGTCACGGGAAGACAACGGGTTCTTCCAGGACCGCGCGATCTCTTCATGCATCTCGGGGAAGAAAGGAATTCAAGGGGCGGTCGGACGGGTGTCCGAGCGCGCCTCCCCCAAAAACCAATCATCCAACCGCGAACGCTCAGGTCGGGGTGGAGGGTTCCACTCCAACCCAAGCTCTGCGGCGGCCCGAGACAGCATGGCTGTCAATTCTGGGTCCGACTCGGGCAATGCTGGCGCACCCGAAGGTGGCAGCACAGCCGAATCCGAGATGTTGGAGCACCCGATCTCTGTGTCCGCAAACCTGCTCTCGAGAGTGGCCCAGTCTGAGCCAGTCGTCGAGATAGTTCAGGATGCGAACCCCGTGCTGCCGTAGGGGCACAAGGGCTGCCTCGGCAATCTTCGTAAAGACGCGAGGGGACAGAGATAGCCCGAATGGGAGGACCGCGTACTGATATGCCCGCCCCTCGAAAGCAAACCGTAGGAACGGTCTGTGTCGAGGAAGGATGGAGACATTAGAAGTAGGTGTCCTTCATGTCGATCGCTGCAAACCAATCGTGAGGACGAACGCATTCGCATTCGACCGCGCAATCTCTTCATGCATCTCGGGGAAGAAAGGAATTCAAGGGGCGGTCGGACGGGTGTCCGAGCGCGCCTCCCCCAAAAACCAATCATCCAATCGCGAACGCTCAGGTCGGGGTGGAGGGTTCCACTCCAACCCAAGCTCTGCGGCGGCCCGAGACAGCATGGCTGTCAATTCTGGGTCCGACTCGGGCAATGCTGGCGCACCCGAAGGTGGCAGCACAGCCGAATCATCATCCTCAGATGACTCCAGCCCACATTGTGATGCGGCGATAGACATCTCTTCATCCTCCGCCACACCAAACGCCACAGTCGGGACGGCAGGAGACGGCCCCGATGTAGACCCCTGGACACGGACCGGGTCAGGTGCATGAGAGGGGGGTGTGGGCCGAGGCATGAGCGTCAGAGCTTTATTCCACACCGTCACCCTCAGGTCACCCTGGCCACCAGCCAAAGTTCAGCCTCCGGCGGAGACCGCAGATTGGGGTGTGGCAGAGGGGACTCTCGCTCCGGCATCCGCACGGAGTTCACGGAGTCTCGACCGTAACACAGAGATGGCCATGTTCCCGCAGAGAGAACATGAGTCATCCATGAGCGCCGCTTGAGCGTGCTGAAAGCCCAAACACGTCAAACAGTGCTCGTGCCCGTCGAAAGGCTGCAGAGATCTACCGCACCCTGAAGTGCACGGGCGAGACATCCTGAAAAGGACGTGCCACGCGCAAGCTCTTTTATGAGAGGAAGCCTCGCAGTCGATGCCGAAGCGCCCAGGGAAACACACACCAGCTGTCAAACGGACCACTGCGCAGATCAGCAGGCAGGAAGTATGCGATCACTGGAACACGCCGTAACACCAACACCGACTGGAAAGCTGCTCGTCTCGAAGAAGCTGACAGAGTCTCAGAAGGCTGTAGGAGTGAAGAGGTAGGTTCTCTTGGCTCCGAAAGCAGAAACATAATGCGATATTGCCACGTACTTCCTTTTATACTCACGCGGTGAGGCGGAGTTACGTATGCAAATTCCACATGCCCCATGGCATTGGCACGCCATTGGGCGTTTTCTCTAAGCTCGAAGATGATAGGCTTCTAAGCGAAACCCCCATTCGTTAGTCACTAACGTTACGTCGTAGTGACTGAACGAAAGGGAACTGTTTAATGGTCTGACTTTGTAACGTGTTTCAGCAATACATTTCTAACATTACTTTATTGCATATTACTTTCAGAAAGTGTTAAAATGTAGACTCATGTCTAATTTGTGCAAAGACTAATATTCATCGACCTGTAAGTTATAAGCCTTACCATTTCCAGAGGCTCCATTTCAACATTTGCAAATAGATTTTACGCGGATGTCACCTGTTCAGAATTGCAAATATTTTTTAGTGATTGTTGACAGATTCACAAAGTGGCCAGAAGCTTTCCCATTTGCGTGGGAGATTGTGAACTGAAACTAATCATATTAATAATCATATTCTTTAAAAAAAAAAAAAAAAGAAGTCTGCCTTCCAAGGATCCTTCAAATTGAGATAGCCTTCAGCGACTTTTGATAATGTGGCAGCCAAGATATGCAGCCTTTTGTTTAAGAAACACCCACTTTCACATATGTCCTCACGCATTTATTCATTTGATTTAAATGTGTATAATTTATTACTGTGAACTGATTATTTATATTTCTGTTATTATTATAGAAACCACTCTTAATATCACAGATACAGTGAGGAAAATAAGTATTTGAACACCCTGCTATTTTGCAAGTTCTCCCACTTAGAAATCATGGAGGGGTCTGAAATTGTCATCGTAGGTGCATGTCCACTGTGAGAGACATAATCTAAAAAAAAAATCCAAGAAATCACAATGTATGATTTTTTTTACTATTTATTTGTATGATACAGCTGCAAATAAGTATTTTAACACATGTCTATCAGCTAGAATTCTGACCCTCAAAGACCTGTTAGTCTGCCTTTAAAATGTCCACCTCCACTCCATTTATTATCCTAAATTAGATGCACCTGTTTGAGGTCGTTAGCTGCATAAAGACACCTGTCCACCCCATACAATCAGTAAGAATCCAACTACTAACATGGCCAAGACAAAGAGCTGTCCAAAGACACTAGAGACAAAATTGTACACCTCCACAAGGCTGGAAAGGGCTACGGGGAAATTGCCAAGCAGCTTGTTGGAAAAAGGTCCACTGTTGGAGCAATCATTAGAAAATGGAAGAAGCTAAACATGACTGTCAATCTCCCTCGGAGCTGGTCAATGACCTGAAAAGAGCTGGGACCACCGTTTCCAAGGTTACTATTGGTAATACACTAAGACGTCATGGTTTGAAATCATGCATGGCACGGAAGGTAAACCAGCACATGTTCAGGCCCGTCTTAAGTTTGCCAATGACCATTTGGATGGGAGTCATGGGAGAAACTCATGTGGTCAGATGAGACAAAAATAGAACTTTTTGGTCATAATTCCACTAAACGTGAGGAAGAAGAATGATGAGTACCATCCCAAGAAACACCATCCCTACTGTGAAGCATGGGGGTGGTAGCATCATGCTTTGGGGGTGTTTTTCTGCACATGGGACAGGGCGACTGCACTGTATTAAAGGGTAAGTTCACCCAAAAATGAAAATGATGTCATTAATTACTCACCCTCATGTCGTTCGACACCCGTAAGACCTCCGTTCATCTTCAGAACACAAATGAAGACTACTCAAAATGAAAGGTTAGTATAAAATGTTCAATGTTTATCTTGTTATAATTTTGAGATGCATATTACATATGCTTTTATATGCCTAGTTTATTTTTTAGTATTTGCTCTGTAGTAAAAAAACGATGATTTAAAATGATAAATTATACACATGGGAAGTTTAATTATAGCACATTTCATATAGCCTACATACAATATTCAAAGTGCTTTACTTTTTTAATGCAAGAGAGAAACAAAAATCATTTAACAAGATCATTTTAAAATAATATGAGAAATCAAAAAAGTAAAAAAAATAAAAGAAAGAGTGGAGAGTGGGGACAGTTGCAACGTGTGGCAGTTGCAACATTGCTGATTTATCCAATCAGGAATGAGCTGGAGTCATGACACTCCTACTGCACATGCTCAGTATGCCCCTCCTTCTTTCTGGAAGTTAACAGCCACATGTGAAACTACCTTAAGGGAGAACTGAAATTAAAGGTATAAAAGTAATTTTTTTTACTACTAGATTTTTTGTCATACTGTCTAAACAGTTTTAGTATTGATCTTTATAGTTTTATAGTTTGAATGTGCAGTTTCTTAGCTCTTAACAGATCTAGGTACAATGTGTTCAAGCTAATGTGTTAGGCTAGCATCACTAGTTTTAAGATGGCTGCCAGGGGGTGGGACACATTGTTGCAACTGTCCCCACATGGTGTTGCAACTGTTCCTCATGACAATAATAATGACAATTAGATAAAAATAAATAAAAAAAGGCAAATCAGTGGTTTGGTAAAGAACATATTTCAATAGCCAGGTGTCTCCTCTTTGTATTTCAGCAAATTGCTTTTTTAAAAGTCAAACTAGGCTGCAGTGTATCCTACATTTTCTGTTCTGTTTTTTCAGTATGCCACGAGACAGGAAAAGGACAACAGATAGGGGTGTCCCTCTACCTATTCTGTCCTTAGCTGCTGCTGTAGTGAGCAATGATGGCAGGACAGTGAGGTCTGTGGCAAAAGAGTATTCAATTTGCCACACAACCCTCTACCGCTTTATTAAAAAGAGAGAGAGGTTAAGTCCAGGAGAGGAGATGAGGACAGGTTATTGGACCCCGAGGAGGGTCTTCTCAGTCCAACAGGAAGATAGTCTGGCAGAATACCTAAAAAGAGCAGCTGATCTTTTCTATGGTCTCAGCACTAAAGAGGTAAGGATGAGGAAGGTATTAAAGCAGAGAGTAGGCTTAAAGGGAGGGCTGGTAGGGAGAATTATATAAGAATATTGAGACTGTGAAATAATAAGATAAGAGAAATTACCATTCCACCTCCATTTTCATTTACCATCCAATTCGCAGGTTCGTAGATTAGCCTTCCAACTGGCTGTCTATTACAAGTGCTCCTACCCTGAAACCTGGAATGAGTGCTCCCTGGCTGGCAGGGATTGGTTTATGGGGTTCATGAAAAGACAGCCCAGTCTGTCTATACGGTGCCCTCAAGCTACCAGTCTCACACGGAACACAAGCTTCAACCGTCACAATGTATCCTTGTTTTACGACAATCTTGCAAATGTGCTTGCCAAAAACAAATTCGAAGGGAAGGACATCTGGAATATGGACGAGACCGGGGTCACAACTGTCCAAGAACCAGAAAATGTTGTTGCCGGGCGCGGCGTCAGACAGGTGGGGGCAGTAACCTCCGGAGAGAGAGGAACACTGGTAACAGTTGCATGTGCAGGCAATGCATTAGGGAACATGATTCCACCCATGTTCATATTCCCGCGGGTTAACTTCAAGGACCATTTCATCCGCGATGGCCCGCCTGGATGCATTGGAGCCGCCAATAAATCAGGGTGGATGATGGAGGACCATTTCCTTCAGTTCCTTAAACATTTCCACCACCACACGAGGGCCTCATTGGATGCCAAAGTCCTCTTGATCCTTGATAATCATTCCTCCCATCTTTCTGTAAGAGGAATAGATTTCTGCAGAGAAAATGGCATTGTCATGCTATCGTTTCCACCCCATTGCTCCCACAAATTACAGCCACTCGATCGTACCGTTTATGGCCCCTTAAAACGTCATGTCAACTCATTTTGCGATACCTGGATGAGAAGTCACCCAGGCCTGACGATGTCCATCTACGACATTCCTGGAATCGTTAGGTTGGCCCTCCCATTGGCTGGAACACCAAGCAATGTGCAGAATGGCTTTAGCAGCACTGGAATTTGGCCTTATAACCGAGATAAATTCAAAGACAGTGACTTTGCACCATCTTTGGTGACAGACCGGCCGCCACCACCAGTTCTTCCAGAGCAAGCTGGGACATCTGCTCCTTTGGAAGTTTCTCCAGTGCACGCTGGGACTTCTGCCTCTTCTGCAGTTCCTCCAGTGCAAGCTGGGACTTCTGCTTCTTCTGCAGTTCCTCCAGTGCATGCTGGGACTTCTGCTTCTACTACAGTTACTCCAGTGCAAGCTGAGTTCTCACCTGAGACTGTTAGACCTCACCCCAGAGCAGGACCACGGAAGATAACAAAAGCAAACAGTAGGAAAAAATGCAAATCGGCCATCTTGACAGACACCCCCGAAAAGGAGGCTTTGGAGAGGGAGAAAGCAAAAGTTAAGAGAAAGCCAACAAATGTTAAGAGAAAACTGACAAAAAACACACTGGAAACAAGCCAACAAACCAAAACCGCGAAGAAAAAGCATACAGAGAAGGACAGTGACTCTGAGAATGAAGAAGATTTTTGCATTGTCTGTTTGGAGAGCTACTCCAGACCGAGCGAGGTGTGGCTTCAATGTTGGCAGTGCAAGGCATGGGCTCATGAAGCCTGCACTGATGGTGGTTCCATTTACGTTTGCCACAATTGTGAGTCAGATGGGGAATTGTGAATACGTGATGCTATGAAATAATTAGTTTGTGTTATTTTGGTGGTTATGAAATTGTTAGGGCCTACATAAATCAGTTTGTGGGATTGACAAAGGTGTTACATGCTTGTGTACTTGTTTTTGTACTTTAATAAGTTAACTCAGTGAACTCTGTTCTCAAATAAACTAAAAAAGAATGTGAAAAATGATGCCGAAGTATGAGTTTTATTACATCTAAATGACTGTTGCAACTACCCCTCAGTACTGTTGCAACTGTCCCCATATATGGGGACAGTTGCAACATTTTTCAGGGTCCATTTAAGTACAAATTACTTTCATATTATCACATGTACACATGTTGCAACAGTATGGGCAGGTAGGTGACACATATGGGTTTAATATATATATTTTTTGTCTTTCTAATACAAACAGTCGCTGAGAAACTTGAGAAAATGTAAAAAGTGTTGCAACCGCCCCCACTCTCCCTACGTTGAACGTTGTCATTATCGTAATGAGCACCGTTTCCGCCTGAAAAAAAAGATTTTGACAAAAAATCCATTCCCAAAAAAGTTAGTTATAATATCCTTCTTTTTGAGTGCCTCTCAAAAATGCTACAGTGTTTGTGGTGATACTGATGCTGAATAGACTCAATTTATAGTAGGCTATATCACACCCCCTGATAAGAATGAAAATGAAAGTAGATCATGAAGGTTGTGTGATGAGAGTATTTTAGGATTGTAATTAAGTTGTATTAAAACATAACTTTAAGTGTATTTAGTGTACTTTATTTATGTGCTAAATTGGAACAACTTCAAGTATACTTAGTACATCTTAAGTATATGCCTGTGTAGGGATTAATTACATGCTTGATTATTGCTTTATTTGTGTTATAAGTATAATTAGTATACTTTATTTGTATTATAAGTATACTTTTTGTGTTATAAGCATGCTTTATTTGTGTTATAAGTATATTTTTTTTGTGTTATAAGCATACTTTATTTGAATTATAAGTATACTTTTTTGTGATATAAGTATACTTTATTTGTGTTATAAGCTTTATTTGAATTAAGTATACCTTTTGTGTTATAAGTATACTTTATTTGTGTAATAGGTGTACTTTATTTGTGTTTAAGTACATTACAAATTCATTCTTTTTGACTTACATTTCATAAACTCAGATAAGCTCAGTACCAACTAATTTTCCGTCAGTTTATTTTTGTGAATTTAAATGTGTGCAAAGGATTGTGGGGGATTTAAGGCCGCAAAGGATACATCCGATGCGTCCTTTAAAGCAGGCCAAATGAAGGACGCGAAGTGAAGATCTTGCAAACTAACAAACCTTTATAGCCTAACTTTAGCTTTATATCTCTACTTTTTGTATTTAGGCTTCAGAATTTATTGAGGGAACCAGGATAATGCTAACTTCTGGGATGGCCTACAAAACTGCATCGGTCCACCAGCACTTTATAACAGCAAGCCTTGCCTTGAACAGGACATTTTCTGACAAACAAACCAAAAAAGTGAAAATTAAAGCAAAGTTAGTCTATTAAGGTTTCCCCTAAATCATACCCCGTTTCTTTTATTAGTGTCCTGTAACATTTAAACAGTATGAACATACAACAGAAATCAGGCTCGAGCACGTTTAACAAATTACTCACTCCCAATGTTGTTTTGCGCTGTATTTGGACTTAAAGGAATAGTTCACCCTGAAATGAAAATAAAGCAATCTTTTACTCAGCCTGCTGCTGTTCTAATGCCCTATGTCCTTCTATCTTTTTATGACCTCAAATGCAGAATTTTTTTTTTTAAGTATACTGCACGCGTTCCTTCCTTTAATGGCAGTGAATAGCGACCAGGCTAAAAAAATATATAAAAGTATCGCACAATGATACAGTGAGACACGCGCCATATATGGAAAGTGTTCAGGAGGAATACTACACTGTAAAAAAAATTATAATCTTCCCAACTCAAAATTTTCTAGTGACTGGTCACATCTAAAATTTTCAATTGGCCAAATTTAATTTCTGTGAATTGAATTTTATCCATTGTGGCAACAGTCTGTTAACATGGGCTCAATTAGAAATAATATGTTGAGCCAATGGAAAAATGTAATTTACCAACACTGTAAAAAAATGTCAGGCCTCTCCAATTAAAAATGTTCTAGTGACTGATCACATCTAAATTTTTCAATTTGGCCAACTAAAAAAATTAGATGTGATCAGTCACTAGAAAATTTTGAATTTGAGAAATGTTTTACAGTGAAACTGTGTGGTTGGTCCAATTAAATATTTTAAATTGTAGTAACAATTGTTTATTTCTCACTGTCCCAAAAGACGAAAATGACTAAAAACATAAATATATTAAGCAAAATACAGAAACAGACAACAGGGTTGACATTTTATCACATTACTTTATTAACAAGTAAATTCCAACACAGGATATTTGGGTGAAAATACCTTATTTTCAATAAGGAAAAACTCTGAATACATTCAAGAAGTCTTCTGCATAAAAGGATGTCTTAAAGTGGTGAAGAAAACACGGCACTGCAAGCTAAAAACCTGCAAATAAAAGTAAAAGCTAACATTAATGACAAAGCTCCCCTGCATCACATCTGGCAAGAGACAGAACAGAAGTTTCTTCATTATATAATGAGGATGAGACGAATGAATGGACATAAGAAAATCACGAGCTTGACGTGTTTGATATTAAAAGGCAATAACTTAAGGCAATAAACGCACCGTGTTCAACAGTCGCATGCCGCACATATCACACAAATGATTTAATTACCTTATTACCTATTGTTTTAGACATATAAGACATGAGGAAAATAAAACTATTGGCTACAGGCTATTAGATAATTATGTGGTAAACGAGAACACACTCATGAAACCAATGAATGCATGAACTCGTGATTCTACAAAATGTATTTTAAACTTCATACCCGGTCATAAAGCAAAACTCTGTAGAATAATTTCAGTGCTAAATACTCACCAACGTCTTTGTGAGATGAATATCTATGAGGCGCCTATGAGGCGCCACGTATAGGATTTAAATCAAACTTCGCTTATCAATACATACATAACTTGATACATTAAGTGATAGCAGGCCTGTGAACCTAGCCTACATCAAACAGTAAATTGAATGAGAATAAAGCAGTATTAAGATGGTAAAACTATTTTGAAGTCAGATTATATAGGTTATAATAGTCTAGGCCTAGGCTATAGGCTATAGGCTATAAGGCATGAATATATTTTTTCTCACACTGTATGTACAATTACAGATGTAACATCAAGCATTTTCTATGTATTTTTTTACATATATTTTTTTAAAGCATTTCAATATATTTAACAGTGCACTTCACATATAGCTAAATGTGAATATATTACATATGGGTGCAATTAAAATGAATTTATTAATATGCTATATAAGTGCTCCGGTTTATTATGGTCTAATGGTGTTTAAAATACTGTGATATTTTATGGATGCAACGATGCATTAGGCATACTGAATGTAGTGATTGTTAAATGTTCAGAAATAGATGTACTAATACAGCACAAGCGTTTTCAAAGAGATATGGCCCACTAGGGGCGATTCTTGCTGGATTTCTGCCATGCCAAATCATATAGGCTATGTTTATATATGGTTTGCGAACGTACTTATACACAAATCATTTATCTGCTGGTTGTGCGATGACATGCACGTTGAAACCATTTCTACAACAATCTATTTCTTCACTTGCTTTAATAGACGGACTAATTATGTTTATGGCTATATTAGGACTAGCCTAAATTATGTGGTCCGAAACAGACGCGCGTCTTTGGCTAAATTTGGGCCAAATCTGACGGACTAAACAGAGCCCAGGTTTCGACGTCTTTTTTTTGGGCTAAATTTGGACCAAATCTGACGGACCAAATAGAGCCCAGTTTTCAACGTCTTTTTTTGGGCTAAATGAAGGCTATGACGGGCCGACTTGATTTAGCCCAAAAAACAACGTCCAAAAGACGTCTGGTGCTGGGTGGGATATCTGTTAATCAACCTCCGTCCTGATCAAAACTACTAAATGTTTTTAAAAAAATCCAGGATTTTACTCTTTAATTGCCAAGTTCATAAATGATGACACTGATTTGGGGACAAAACACACAAAACTAAGCTTCTTCTTTTAGCACAGGCCAAAGGGTCAATGGTGCCACCTGGCAATCAAAAGTAGCTACACTCTAAAAAATGTTTGGATAAAAACAACCCAAGTTGGGTTGAAAATGGACTAACCCAGCAATTGGGTTGTTTTAACCCATTGAATGGGTCATTTTAACCCAGCGGTTGGGTTAAATGTTTGCTTAAAACAACCCAATTGCTGGGTTAGTCCATTTTCAACCCAAATTGGGTTATTTTTAACCCAGTATTTTTTAGAGTGTAAAAATTACCAATTTTACCTCTTTTTTAACAGGGAAAACCACCAACAATGAAGAATGCATGATTATATTGTGTCATGGCTTTGCAATCAAAAAATATAGTTATAATGCAAGTCAATGGGGAAAAAACTGTTTGTTTTTTTTGTTAGTGTAAATACTACTGTACATAATTTGTTAATAAAACGTGTAAGGTGGAAAATAATCAAAGATATTTGAAATATGACAAAATCATCTGCTTTGCTGTTAGCAGCCATCGTCGTGATCAGGGTATTGAAATTGACTCAACCCCCTCCCCCTTAACGCCATCAGAAGGGCCAGTTGGGGTTTGAAGAACAAAAGGCTGGCTGGTCAAAAGGTTTTCGCACCTGTGATACAATGGGGGAAGGTTTGGTCTGATTGGTTATTTTCAAATGTCTCACGGTTTGGTCTGATTGGTCAGTTTTACAAGAGTCAGGTTTGAATTTGGTGACATCAGGAAAGAGGATAAAAGAGAATTTCGACTGTAGCTCGCCCTCTTTGGTTTCTCTGGCTTTCTCTGGAGAGAGCTGTTCTTTAGCTCTCTCCCTTTCTCTCTCTCTCTCTCTCTCTCTCTCTCTCTTTCTGTCTCTCTCTCTCTCACAGGTAACATTCTAGGCAGAGGCCTACAGAGCATAATTAAGGGTTTATGTTTTACATTTATTTGAAACTATTTTAAGTGTAACCATAACCAGTATTTGTGTTTCCTTTTAGAAGAGATTTATGTCTATGATGTAATTGACATTTTACATTTACTTGATTGTTAATAAATTGTTACATTTTGATCCTTTCTGAATTAATCTGTAATTATTAACTATCTCCAATGTGGAACGGTATAATTGCAACAAAGGGTTAAAACGGAACGATTAAATGTATGATCGGCTATCAAATATAGATGACCAAACAACCGGTTGGGATTCTCTTCTAAATGCGACAACTATGATAAATGGAGTCAGATAAAGAATATTATAATCAAATCCATTCTTCCAGCTGAGACACTGAACGCGTAAGGCCTTCACCGCGGTTCGCTACCGATCATTGGAGCGAATTCATGCGGTCTTACAAACGTTTGGTTGTTCAGCATTACACAATCTTAGGTAGTTAAACTAGGTCTTTAGGGACAGTATACAGGATGGTGTATCAGTCAGTATATACAATATAATGAGATTAAATAGATTCACTTCTGTATTGTGATATTCTGTATTGCCAACAGTCGAAGGAAATCGCCATTAAGGCACTGGTATCTTACAACAAAATAATTCCAATTACAGCTAAGCATTAATAAAGAAATACAAATATAAATTAGCACCTCATAAATTGAGGCGTATTCATTCCTAAACTATGGTGCATTTCCATAGTAACATAAATAATCTGGGCAAACCTGGTGGGATGAAACCCACAAAAGCTGAGACCAAACCTACGATCAATCTACAAACGATTCTTTGTCTTTTATTTATACTCTGTAATCCTGAGTGTTTATTATTAAATTGAATCTTCAATTTTGATTTTCATTGTGATTATCACTAAAGTCATACAAACCACACTGGACTTTTTGTTAGATGATTATCTTTCATATGCTGCTGAAATTAATCATTTAATTGTCAGTGATTATTGAAAGAAAGACAAGGCTGCAATTATGTCAGGACAGCTCTTCTGACTCAGAGGTGTATACTGATGCGTTCTTGTGCCAGACGCAGCCGCTCCATGCGTTGGTGTAAGTCTGCTCTCTTCCGCCCAGCCTCTGTGTCCTCCACGAGCAGCTTCACAACATCCGCTCCATCCCGCAGGTCCATAGTGTGAGCCCGCAACATCACGGCAGCTTCCTTCAGTACGAACAGCAGGATCACCATGGGAATGTAGTCAGCTAGACGCTGATACACAATCTGTTTGATTGACAGAACATGTGAGAAGTTCATTACAATCACTGCCAAATATGAAAAAAAAAAAAAACACGCTAACACTGAAATGAGGAACTGATTTACACCTCATAGTAGATGATCAGTTTATCAGGCGTCAGACTCCTGGTGTCAAAAACAGCACAGTTGTTGGGTGAGGTTGCATTCTCTCCCGTATCCAAAGTAATGGACTCATATTCCTGTCTCTTTTCCACAAACTTGAAGTCTACAATTTTCTGGGTAAAAATGGGATCCTGCGTGTACACAAGCTTCTCCATGTTAATGTACTCATGGATCCTCTTCTCCACCTTGCTTTCTTGCTTTGAATGAATGTCGTCAATGTGGTTCTTAGGGAATACATACATCAGAAATGTTATGTTTAAGATTAGTCTAAGATATTGTCTATTAAGATGATTTAAGTGTCATTTTAACACACCAGTATTATGTGTCTGAGATGAGGGTAGTTTGGGAAACACAGCTCACACATCACCCTAAACTCCCTCTGCACAATACCTAAGGTTATATTAAATTAGAACTGTTATTATAAACAATTGCAAATGTAATCCACATATAATGTAAAAATGCCAAGTAAAGTTACAGCTACCTCGGATGAACTTCAAAGTATCCATTGCTGGTTGTTTAAGTTCTCCAACATGTTTCTTTACCATTGATTCATACACACAGTAGTCACTGAAGGTCACCAGTTCTCTCCCACGATGAGCTTCATCATATTTTTCTGTCATCTCTTTTACAGACTCTCTGACTAAAAAAAAAAATATAATAGTCATTATTAAATTACAGGTAAATTGTGAAAGCTTTGTATGTAAAAAATACATTGTATGTATGGTAGAGGTCTTTTCCCTGTATCACTCTGCTTTTCTGTGTTTGTGAGTTCCAGACAGATTGTCAGTCTGTTTATTAGTTGCAGGGATTTCCAGGGACTCTTTCTGCAGTTACATCTTTAATAAGTAAATTGCTGAATTCGGAACTGCGTATTAGACAACTTCTCTTACTATTCCTGCCATATAAAGATATGGTAAAAATAATATGAATAGTATCATCGTATCAACTCAACCGATCCATTCAAATTAATTCCGGAATGAACATGCTAGTGTGTGTTGCTAGAGATGCAGCGGTTATTTAGACTTTATGTAGTTTGGAACCATAGAAATATATAAATAGATTCCTCATTAGCAGCTGTTTCTATGAGGTGCTATTACGTAAGCCGTCTGCCATATTGGAATGTTCAAAGCCGGTCCGTGAACATTCGCATTTGCAACCGTAGTTAGATGCATGTATAAATATCTATTTCTGCAATAGACCTCAGCAGATTAACATTAACACAATACAAGATGAAGGCATTAGCTAACATTAAAAAGTTACCATAAATTAAAAAACCTGTAATACCGAGTCAATACTTATAAAAACACAAACCAACACATTCTCACCTGTGAAAGTTTATCCTATTTCTGATGACAGCCTCTGAAATGTTGACCGTTCCATGATGGCAGATAACATTTCTGGAGAAGTCGAACATGGCCTCTACTTATAAATATATATGTTTAAATATTCATACATGTGTATAACTAAGGTTGCAGACACACAGTCAACAAGTCTTTCTCTCGAGTGTTCACGGACCGCCCTTGACGTTCCAATATGGCGGCATCTTATGTATAGTGGGTCATAGAAACAGCTGAGGCATCTGTGTATATACAGCTCTGGAAAAAAATAAGAGACCATTCCAAGTTCAGAAATCAATGTTAAATAATTTTTTCCAGAGCTGTATGTATACACCGATCAGCCATAACATTATGACAGGTGACATGAATAACACTGATTATCTCTTCATCATGGTACCTGCAAGTGAACATTTGGTCCTCAAAGTTCATGTGTAATTAAAGCAGGAAAAATGGGCAAGCGTAAGGATTTGAGCAAGTCTGACAAGGTTCAATTTGTGATGGCTAGACGACTGGGTCAGAGCATTTCCAAAACTGCAGCTCTTGCGGGGTGTTCCCAGTCTGCAGTGGTCAGTATCTATCAAAAGTGGTCCAAGAAAGGAACAGCGGTGGACTGGCTCATTGATGCACGTGGGTAGCGAAGGCTGGCCTGTTCGGTCCGATCAAACAGATGAGCTACTGTAGCTCAAATTGCTCAAAAAGTTGATGCTGATTCTGACAGAAATGTGCCAGAATACACAGGGCATCGCAGTTTGTTGCGTATAGGGCTGCATAGCCGCAGACCAGTCAGGGTGCCCATGCTGACCCCTGTCTACCCGCCGAAAGCGCCAACAGTGGGCACGTGAGCATCAGAACCCGAAACTTTTAGCCGGAACTTTATTTAGACCCTGGTCCCAGCGGTCGAAACACACAGAGTACCACTCCAAAGTGCCTAGTTCCTGGAGAAAGCTCCTGCGGTGGAAACACGCCTCAAATCTGTTGTGTAACTCAAAATATTAACTTTTCACAGTATGAAGCCGAACAAGTTAAGACGCCACTTAAGAGACTTCACATCATGAACAAAAAGAGAAGCCCATTGAAGTTGAGAAGTTGTTGTACTGTATAAATTACAATATTTCAAATAAATCCGACTGGATTTTGCAAGCAAGTTTGTGTCTATGAGTGTCTTTATGTGGGTACATGTAGGTAAGGGGACTTGAAAATATTTTAAATAACAAAAGTTTGTGAACCACAGGTCTATATAATGTAACAGCAGCACTCTTGTTCGAGCTTAATTATACAAGTTTGAAAAAACAGAAGAAATTTTGTTTCTCAATAATGTTGTCACCATATGACGTACATGATGCTTTGGAGTTACTCAGATGACATTCCCATTGCTTGAACACTGGTCGAAGGAGCGAGTAGAGGTTCCCATTGTCTGAATCTCCGGTTCTACACAACTCACTTATCTGGTCACTGAACTCCAAGATTTTCTACACATACAGAAACAGAAGTTCAGTTCAGTCAGGATTTCTCAGATATTGGACAACATAAGTAATGATAAGTAATGAGCCTTCCTGTAGCTCAAACAGTAGAGCATGGCGCTAGCAACGCCAAGGTCATGGGTTCGATTCCCAGGGAAAGCAAGAATTGACAAAATGTAAAATGTGTACCTTGAATGCAATATAAGTCGCTTTGGATAAAAGCATCTGCCAAATGCATAAAAAATAAAAATAATGATGCTTGTGCTTCCTGTACCTTGCTGAGATAAGGCCCCATGCGCTCAGGTTCTAAAGGAGGCCCGTCAGCATAAGTCTTGAGCTCAACTCTCACTGCAGACAAGTTGATGTGAATTTGATCTCTAAGTGATGGAAGTGAAGCCTGTAAAATAAGGAATAACTCATAAGTTTAGTGTTTAGAGTAAGTTTCAGAAAATTTTGCAATGTTTAGACTTGCCTTGATATGTTGGACCAGCTCTTTAGTGAGTCTGGTGGCCAGGCAGGATATTGTGGCCCTCTCCTCTTCAAGAAGAAAACTAGTGGCAACAGAAACACTCTTAAATTGCTTTGAACATTACACAAAATATCAGATAACTGAATATCTACCAGGTTAAATGCAACGTAATACTTGAAGTGCACGTGACTGGCGAAGAACTCTTGTTCCTGTCTTGTGGCTTCAGCCAGAGAAACGTTTTCATTGATGTCACTCTGGCCTCTGCATCGTACAATGGTGAAGCCCTTTTTGAGAGTAACCACTTTACCCTGCAGTACTTGTAAGATGTCAGCCTCTGCTCCTTTATCTACCAGGTCTGGCTTTGTCAATATTGCTGAAACAATAAAAAAGTGTCAGACATGAATGAAATAGCCCTGATGTGATATTATGTGTTATATCAAGCAAAACTACCTTTCTATATATATATATATATATATATATATATATATATATATATATATATATATATATATATATATATATATATATATATATATATATATATATATATATATATATATATATATATATATATATATATATATATATATATATATACATATATATATATACTCAAATGTGAAAATTCATCTGTAGTTATTATACCTAAAGTCCTTGAGCCATCAGGATCGACACCCTGAGCCATTCTAAGTGCTTCTGTGGTTGCGATGTCAACATTGCAAGGAACAACAACCAAATTAATGGTTTCTTTTTTTTCAATGAATTTTAATATCAGGCGTCGAATCTGCAATTAATCAAACACAAATTTCTAAGACAATAAAGACCTGAAACCATTTCAAACTGTAGTATCCATGTGACATCATCTTGTTGCAGGTTTTATTCAGCAAGTGCTGTCAAGTTATCAAATGTATTATTTTAAATTAAATTTTACTTTTTTTCCAAATTGAATTCTGTTTAATTTTATATGTTTAATTACATAAAAATAATAAAAACATATTTTATTTTCCAAAGAAAGTAACTGAATTCATAATAATATGGGGTTATTCATAATTACATATTTTTATCAATTCACAGCTTTGGAGAAATATGTCTTGCTATATTCAAATAATGATTCAAAAAGATTACAAAACTGTGTCTTTGATTACTTCTGGTTCATGGCATTTGAAATTAAAGCTCAAGTTGGTCACATTGCATTGTGGGATACAATATTCCACATAGCAGGTCTGCTGTCACTGCACAATTACATACTACTTACTATTTGGTTACACTTAATTTTAAGGTGTCATAGTTACAGTGTAATTATATATTTAAGTACAGCCGCGAGCATGTAAATACATGATGAGGTAAATTGGAAAACGCCAATACACACAACTACAAATTTATCAATCTAGCACCACTACACCTTTATAATAATTTACCTTGCAGCTTTCAGTGAACAAATATGGTGTTTTGACAAATGTATTTATTAAAAATGTTGCTATTATTACTTACATTAAATATTGCAGAATATAAATCACATTTATAGAGGCTGTTTTCGTATTTTCTACGTGTTTACAATATTTTTTATTTCAAATTCAATAGATTATTTATTTATTTATTTTAGAAACCATATGGTAATGAGGAGCATGGTTTTCCATGTGACTTAAATGATCTAACAGTTAAATGAAACTACAGTTAAACTATAAAAACAATTTCATTAGGGTAATTAAAGGATAAGTCAACAAAACATCCCATGAATTAAGGACGTTTTTTTCTCTTTAAATGTTTTATGAACTTTTTAATAGTTCTAATGAAATGTAATTAAATGTTATTTAAATGAGAGCCTCATGAAATATATATATCAGTGTCTTACATAAATTAGGTGTTAACTCTAAAATATTATTGTTTTTAAAGGGGTAGTTCAACCCAAAATGTGATCATTTACTCACCCTAATGTCATTCCAAACCTGAATACATGTATTTCTGTGTAACATAAAAGAAAATCATTTGAGTCAGTTTTTTTTTTTTTTGTCCATACAATATTCAATGGTAGTCAAACCAAAATGGTAACATTCTTCAAAATACCTTCTCTTGTGTTTCACAGAAGAGAGTAAGTCAAACAGGTTTGGAACAACTTAAATAATGACAGAATTTAATAGCAGTAAATTCACTTTAATGCATCCTAGCTCAAAATCAGTTCTTTACTGTCAAGTGCATTTCTGTGTGACTAAAGGTTGAGCAAACTACATTTGCAGTAAATTCAATAACATCCATCATTATTTGTCCCTGTCCTAGTTTTATTTATTTACTCGAATTTAAGGCCCTAACCCCAGCAAAAACATTCACGGGGGAACTCGCCGGATGGGCTGGGTTTGTCCAGGGCCGTATTTTAGCCCCAGTCCAGCCCTGGCGACAGGGTCATGGGCGGCCAAGGCTCATTGATGCATGTGGGGAGCTAAGGCTTGCCCATGTGCTCCGATCAAACAGACGAACTGTAGCTCAAATTGCTCAGGAAGTTGCTGGTTCTGATAGAAAGGTGTCAGAATACACAGTGCATCGCAGTTTGTTGCGTATGGGGCTGCATAGCCGCAGACCAGTCAGGGTGCCCATGCTGACCCCTGTCCGCCGCCGAAAGCGCCAACATGGCCGGGTGCGTGTACATCACTTAATGTTATGCCTGATCGTTGTATGTAACAATAACACTGTAAAATAAAGTGTTACCTACTATTTCTGCTGTGTATAGTATTTGAACTAAACATGTATATAGCATTTGACAGTTACTCTCAGGTAGCACTTTATTTTACAGTCATGTACAGCATGTTCATACTATGTACTTATTATAGTAATAACAGGGTAATAAATAGGTACTAGCCCTACCCCTAAACCTGACCCATGTTTAGGACCTTATATTACCAAGTAATTCTTAGGTAAGTACATGTAAGTGCATATACTGTGAAATAAAGTGCAACCCATTTTTATATCACCTGGTCTCCAATGTCTTCCGGTTGTCCTTTCACAGGTACTCTTGTTATACCAGGTAGATCGATCAGTGTGAGGTCGCAAACATCAGGTGACGTGATCTCTAAACTGATGAGATCATCACAGATTCCTACTCCATCTCCAGCAAGCATATTTTGTGCTGTAAAAGAAAAATACTACATACTCAACACTCATTCATCATGATAAACTGCTGCCATTAAGCCATATACATATAATGATTATTTCTAAATTATATTTAGCTTGATATATAGCCTTACCCTTTCTGACGTAACTTTCAACTTGTGCGGGCTCATGAAAGGTCTCTCGTACATCATTGTAAGAGATTACGGCGGTCCAGTTGCTCCCAGTATTCAGCTTCCTGAGTTTTAGCTCCAGTGGACATCGGGTGACAATGCCTGAATGAGCCATATCAAAATATATAAATGCCTCCTAATGAATAAGATATCTAGTGTAATGGTGTACAACATACCACTCCCACGAGGCAGAGCGACTCCTGACAGCGCCTCTAGAACAGAGCTTTTCCCTGAGCTCTGGTCTCCCACCACTGCAATGGACGGCAGTGCAAGTTCCTTCTCAATGCCGATCCGCCTCATGAAGTCAATCATCTCAATGTAGGGGCGAACCTGCGCGTCCCACTGCTGCAGAAATATTCCACTGTTCTCGGGGCTTCAAACACACATTTGACAGTTACACTGAATTTGTACAAAATAAGAAGCATGGTTGCTTTGTCAGTTTAAGTGAACAATAATACAGTGAACAAATAGGTTTTCCTTACCCGGTTTCATCTGAAGAATCAAAATCCAGTATTTCTGGTGAGCTGTCCATGACTGAAATTATATAAACCTCAGTGATTAACTTTCTTTTAGCTGCAAATGTGTTTAAATTAGGACTCAATCAAGTAAAGTTTAGTCAGAAACGAAGTCCTGGCAAATCAGTGCCAAATGCATACTATGAACCTTATATAGGTTGAATATAGCCTGTGGTTTTGGGGGGTTGTCCACAGACAACAATAGCCAACCATGAGCAGAATTTAGTTTTACAAAAAGGATATGGTCAGCACTTGAACTGACCTCAAGTTAGGGAAAAAAATAAGGGAAGAACAGAATGCAAATATACTGCAAATTGGGCCTTTGTTTTATGGGAATTAGTTTATTTATATAGCCAGTGTGTGTTTCATGTGCTTCTTATTTTTCAACTATCACACTTGGTTTCTTAAAGTCCATTTTTAATAGTTTAACAGACTCAGATTCCACAATGAGTAAATTATTAAAAGACAGATGCTGTGCTGTATATTTATGCTATGATATTATTGGCGAGACCTGAATGAGGAAGCAGTTAGCACAAAAGCTGAATTGCAAAATATGTTTTTTGCATTTGTTGTTAAATGCAAACCTGCCATGCAGTTTCGGTAAATGATTTACATACAGTAAAAAAAAATGCTTTCCCTCAGTTTATGGGTTAATTTATCATGTAATGTATTATAACAAAGACTGGGTTTCACTTTATTTTGATGGTCCCTTTAACACATTCTGTTGGCTATAATGTGTTGAGATGTGTTGCACCTACATGTCTACTAACTCATTAGTGTTAGTAGAGTATTAGTAGACTGGTAGTGTTAGAATTGACATGTAGTTGCAGTTACTTATAGTCAGTAGAATGTCTGTTGGAGGACCATCACAATAAAGAGATAGCAAATATTAAGCAGACAAGCTACTAATACTCTAGTGAGAGTTAGATGACATGTATGTAGTTGCAAAGTTCCTTATAATCAAATCACATCAAAATTAAGTGTTACCAAATGTCTGAAGCATGTCTCACACAAAAGTCACTTTCAGGCCAAGCAGCTTTCTGTTTGTCAACACGGCAAATACATGTAACCAACTTGAACCCGTTGTGAAATCTGCAATGGGGAAACCTTCAACCTTCATGCATAATTCCAGTTTGTGTGTATTCCTATTAAAATGCAGAACATTAGTAAATGTGACTGCACCTTGACTCTCATTTTGAAGCTGTAATTTCTGTGCTCGAATGAGTCACATCGTCAGCAACTCTAGAAGAAAGAATAAAAAAACATATACTTACTAATGATCCTCCATAAAAAAGAACTATGCCTGTGTCTCGTTTCAAAGGCTGCATCCTCCGGAGGTCACATTTGTGGTCACATACATCGTTGGAGCTGCCTCATTTCAGAAAAGTAACCATTACATTCCAAAGTTAAAGTAATTTATGTTCCATGAGGAATAACTGTCACTTTTATAATGGTTACTTTTCAGAAATGTCACTCTAGTCTAGTGCCTGGTTTCACAGACAAAGCTTAAGCTAAAATGCATGTTTGAGCTGTCATATTCTATGTCATATTATCTAATGTCAGGGCCATTGTTTTGTCTCAAGATGCACAGCAGTAATGTTTTTTTCTAAGGCACGTTTATAAAAGCTACTTAAATGAATCCATGAAAATAGGGGTATTAATTATTCATTATGCATTGTACTGAACTACAATGAACAGCTCTGAACACAGCTGGGAACACATTTCCTCTAGACGTGTCTTAAGTAAAACGGGCAACTTATCCTTGAAACACTTTACCTTAAGTACTTTATTACTTTAAATAACTTCAGAAAGAGCAACATTGATGGTTTTAAGTGCATCAGAATGATTTCAGAATCTCTCGATTAGTTTTTCGAACAAAAATATTAATCTTTTTCTGTCCTCGGCATATGGGGATTCAGTGTGTCCTGTGCCATTTGTTTCAAGAGCCATGGCGGTGAAAGTCTCTCTGTCTCTATCAAGGGCCGCTCTGTCCCGCTCCAGTCTCGCTCTGTCCTGTTCCAGAGACGCTCTTTCCCGGTCAATTGCAGCTCGGTCCTTTTCCAACTGCGCTCTGTCTCTCTCCAATGCCGTTTTCTCTCTTTCGGCGACAGCCCTCTCGCGCTCCAACAGCACTCGCTCTCGGTCCAGGTCTGTGTGCTCCTTCTCCAGCATCTGTCGCTCTCTTTTAAGTTTGGCTCTTTCAAAGTGTAGCTCGTCTTGAGTCTCTGAGGGGCTTTTTTCCACCGGTCTCCCTTTCACGCTTTCTGCTGTATCTGATGAGGGTCCATCATCGGCTACTGTCGCTTGAGTATTGACCTCGATGACTGAATGTGTCAGTAATTCTAAAATATCACTCCCCATTTCTACCTGATACATCTTCTTGCAGGGCTGGGCTACACATTCGGTCTCATCGGCCAGGTTGGTCAGTAAGTTCGGTTTAGGAGGGTCAATGTCAGTGGGCTCGCCATCTACGGCCTTTTCCATGAGTCTGAACCACCGCCAGGATTCAGGTTTAACCGTTTCGACATCCTTCGCAAGAGCTTTTAAAACCTAGGCAAAAAGAGTGGCGAAAACGACATCAGGACAATTGCATGCATTCATATTGAATTTATAACTAGATTTGTATGAGTGGTGTGCAGCTATACAAGTAAATCATTTTAATTGAGAATAAAGACAGACCCTATGCGTCCATCTTACCTTGTATTTGCATTTTAAATTCTCCCACTTTCGTTTTGCTCTTTGAGAAGTAATATTTCCATCCAGGTTTGGATTTGACTCTTGAATGAACAGCCTACAAACAGAAAACTTTCTTTATCAATTTCTCTATTACAACTGCAATATTTTTTTTTTTTTTTTTTTTTTTTTTTTACAAAAAATATATTAATGAAATGTTTTTCACAATTTTTTAAATTATTATATTTATACATTTATTTTATATATTTTTTTACAAATAATTTCTAAAAATAATTAATTAATTCCTTCTACCAATATTTGTGCTGTTTATTTCTCGTCATTGTGACCTTTATCTGGTTCACTGGGTGCTGTCAATATAAACTATATTTATTGCGACAATTGCTAAAATTATGTAATGTATTTACCTGAATTTTGTTTTTAATTGTTATCTAACTAATCTAAAGTGGGTAGCAACAAATACACTATAAACTTAATATAACTAAATAGTAACAAATAATTTCCCAATTAAATTAAAAAATATTAAATCAATAATATTAAAACATTTTCTAAATTAAACATAATTTATGTATAATACAGCCAATAATTCATATAATATAATATATAATATTATATAATAATATTTTTTTTGTCAAAATTACACCGCATAAAAGGGTTATAATATGAAGTACGTCTTTTTAGAATGGGGTTACCATAAATGGGGGTCAATGGCAAAAAAATGTGTTCTTTATTGTAAAACAATTGCAACAACAAACAATAAGCATAGACAATGAGGATACAAACAACATGTGCTGCAGATGCAAAATGAATCACAATGAATACATACTCCCAGCCATTTCTGCATGTGTTTCTCCAGCCTGAGAATAAATAGCCATGGGCCATGCGCCACCTGATCAGTGTCTCTGTGTCCTTGTGAGACCCTGAAACAGAACCGCAGTGCAAACAAACAGGACAATATGAATTCACTGTAGGTTTGAGAACACGTGATTTTATATACACATGCAAAAACAAACAGCCCAGTCAAACCACATTTCAGACTGAGAACTGTCAGTCTGAAATAATAGTAATACATTTATTTATTAAGATAATGCAACTGCACATGTCAACATTAAATTGGTTTTAAGTCCACGCTGAATTGCATGTGAACTCATAAAAGAGAGTTACAGAAATGTGCGAAAGTTTTGCATGCGTGCAGACACTGTGCAGGCTTACAGAATGACACTCACACTGTTGAGATGGTTGCGCCATTTCTTAAAGTGAGAGAGGTGGCCAAACTCCTCTTATGAGATATATAGTAATATCATGAATGTTATGGATTTCTTTCACTTCTTCATCAACCGTTTGTCTGTTGCAGACAGCACTTCTTCACAGCTTTTCCCATTTCTAACAGACAGAAGAATGATGTTAGATTATTGCCCTCTAGCTGTCAGGAGCAAAACAGCTTTACAATAAGAATGTCTTCTTATCAATTCCATTTCATCTTCAGTTATAGATAGTAAATCTACACGTTTTGTGAAAAATCGAGTCTGAATCCTGCAACAACAACAAAAATGCTGAATCATGAAATTAACAACATTCATCAAAAAAAAAAAAAAGATGAAATAAAATACAACAGACATGTTATAATTATAAATATTATTACAAACTTAAACTAAAGGAATATTAGAAATGTTTTCCTGGCAAGTAACTGAAATAAGTTTAAGATAAAGCACTGATACCAGTGGAAATAAGAAATAACTGGGGGGAAAAACATGAAAAAATTAAATTATACATGAAAACTGAAAATATAAAAGTTAATTCAAAACTGGGTAGTAAATGACTATGTAATCTGGATTACTTATCTGATTCCAAAATATTAAGTACTTGTAATTGGAACTAGAAATTAGAAAATACTCAGAATCAGGCTAATATTTTGTATTGATTACATGATGTTATTCTCACAATGCCAGTAAATTAATCATAATTCATTGATTCACACTATAATTCTTTATCTTTTTGATTTTCCTATTCTATAAAAACCTACTGCTTTTATACGTTTAGAAGTTCTTCCAGGTTTGTGGAATTGCACACACAGACCAACCACTAGTCATGTGACTGTCACTGAAAACTGAGACCCACACAGCATTTGATCTGTGGATTTACAGTCATCACTTCATGAAGTGTTTTCTCAATATTGCAACATTGCATATCTAATCAACTCCTGGCGAATATATTTATTACTATTTGAATTATCACTCAGTGAGTCATTTAACCATGTATTACTATATATGGAATGCATTAAAATGTACAAATTCACGTCATATTTCATATTTATATGCAATCCAGGGATTGCCCAACTTTTTTGTCATTGAACCTCTTTGACCTAATAATATATTTATTTAATTACATGATAGATTTTCATTAAACACACAAACCCATGCAGTTTCATCACAAACCCCAGTCTGGGAGACCATGACGTAATTTAATATTTAATGCACTTCATGTTGTTGATAACAACGAATGGAATATATTTTCTTTCTCTTTGTATTTTTATTTCAATATGGTACAAGATTATCCTGTTCATCAAAGTGAAAAACGAGTTAGGTCAAAAGTAATCGATAAGTAATCAAAAAGTAGTCCGATTATCTTAATTTAAATGTGCAATGTAATGAACTAAGTTACTAATCTTTGTCATGTAATTTGGAATCAGTATACAATTAGTAAATAATCTACTCACTGTCAATAGTAAGATTTCTCTGAAAGAATTAAGAGTTGATAAACAGTTGGATCAAAGTCTAAATGCTTTTATTTTATATTTTTATATTGAAAATAACTTAAAAACAGTGAGACCGAGCCTAGTTATTACACTTAGTCCAGTGTATATATTTTTTTAGTATAGGTTTATTTTTGAACACCACAAATTTTTTTTATACATTTAAAAGCCTTACCGTTCATTGAAAAAACAGTTGTCACAATGGAACCTGTCATTAAAAAGCTTTTTATACTTTTTTAACAAACTTTTAGTAGTAAAGTTATAATCAATTTAATCTAAATTTACCAGGTAATCTACAAAACTAGCACAACCTAACCCTCCCTTGCACATCTGAATGAAAACAGTGGACCGTGAATCTTGGGTTTTGACATTTATTGTATGGCACAAACGGTATACATTACTTACAGACACTGTTGTATTACATTATATCAGAAATAAAGCATCACATTCACCATTTACAAATAATTAAATAAATCTCAAAAACATTTTAGTGTAGGGGTCCTTGAGCACCTTGCCAATGTATGTGGTAAGTGAACTCCACTCTATGAGTAGACTGTATGTTTGACAAATGTAACTGATTTAGGAGTGAAAAAAATTATAATAATTTTAATATCGACAAAAATGAGGTTTTTAAATGTCTCTTCAGATGGCAAAGACAAGAACCCAAGGAGTGTCCAGATATCCCATAAGCTCACAGAACTCGTTGCAATATCCGTTTTTCCCTGAGGTTTGTCTTATTCTCAGAGTTGCTTCACATTTTTTCAATCACCCTTTCAAGTAAGAATATTAATTTCTCTCTGTTCTTTTCATGAGGACAGTCCAGTCCATTGCATGCTGAACTGCTTCCAATGTGATTTGTGAAATCCGTCGACTTTCTGTCTCTTTCAAGGGCCGCTCTGTCCCTGACCAAAGCGTCTCTGTCTTTCTGCAATCGGGCTCTGTCCTGTTCCAAAGACGCCTTGTCTCTGTTAACCGCAGCTTTGTCCTTCTCTACCTGAGCTTTGTCCCGCTGAAGAGCCGCTCTTTCCCGTTCCGCAAGGGCCCTTTCCCGCTCTAGAAGGGCTTTTTCTCTGTCCAGGCCTCCGAGCTCTTTCTCTAGAAGCTGTCTATCTCTTTGAAGTTTGGTTCTCATGATGTCCAGTGAATGACCCTCTGCTGTCTGTTTGCCTGTTTGCATTTCTTGCTTAACCAGATGCTGTTTGGAGGCTTGTGGCACATTCACCGAAGTTCCTTCTTCTTCCAGAAACTCCAATATTTCCCCTCCGACTTTGATCTGGCGTAACCTCTTACTCGGATGAGGAGTATGAACATTGTCAGCTTCTGATGTGATCACTTGCTGGCTGATCTTTTCTTCAAACTCTTCACTCAGAGCATCATCCATGAGATTGAACCATTTCCAGCAGGTGGGGTTCTTCTCCACTCCGGTGGGAGGATATTTTGCATCCTTAAAATCGAAATGGTAAATCCATTAAACTGTTGAATACGTTGGCGTTTGAAAAACACAATTGAAAATGAGACCAACCTTATATCTTGCTTTCAGGTTTTCCCACTTTTTGGCAATCTGCTCAGTTGTCATCTTTTCCTCAAGCCCCATTTCTCTGAGTATTGCACTGGGAGAAAAAAATAATCATAATAATACATTTTAATCAGAATACAGGCTCAGCTCAAATTCTAACAAATCGCACCTCCAGGCTGTTTTTGACGAATTTTTCCTCCCATCAAAAAGCGCTGAGTTGCTCGACCGCAGCTGTATCAGTTTTGTGATATCCTCAGTGGACACTAGTGCACATAAAACAGCCAGTTACTTAGCTTTATGCTCACATTACTAATTCGTTTCGGGCAAAAACGAAAGACTTACTTTTATAGATGAGTTTAGCGCTGGTCGACGCCGATTCCATATTTTATATCACTTCGTAAAACAGATTTCTAGGGCCCTTAATAGTGCACGTTGGCAGTGTGCTTCTGTTAACATTCCCTCCCAGGGAAAATGGCGCCGTACGAGCACATCCTGGATAGGCTGCCTACTAAGGGCCCTTATTTTGAAGGAGTGGATGTGCGTCCTTGGTGTGCTTATAATTGCTTCTCGAAATGCAAATTCTAGTTTGACCTAAGCAGAATTACTACATGTGATTAAAATATTAAACTCAATCGCGCATTAACGAGCTCTTTATATGGCCACTGACTAGGCTAGAAAAGACCACCAAATCAAAGAAAGGAAATAAACATTAAACGGGGCGTGGCTTATTGGACCGGAGGTCGTCTCTAATATGTATAAATAATATTTGTTAGCTCTTCTTCTGTGTATTTTTCAATTTAAAGACTAATGAAGTCTTTATTTAGTTTTAAATTCTTGTCGTACGGTATCATACGGTATTTAATTGGTCTATTCCGAACAGCGCTGAGAAAATAACAGGCATCTCAAGACAATACAATCATGTGACAGTTATTACTCTTCTCAGCGATGATTAGAATTGACCAATCAAAGTAGTTTGTGTATAACAGATGAATATTTTTTAATTCATCTAAAAACGGGATTGTGGGTCAGTTTTGCACGCCAAGTGTGAATAAATTAATATATTTAACAAATTTACAGAACTAATGTATCCAGTAACGTCGTGAGATTTGTGAATACATGTGTGAAGTTGCGGTTCTCAGCCATGCGCCACCTGGAGGAAGACAACTTTTGTCCCATAGAAAAAATAACCAACATTTTCCATCAAATGGTGAAGGTGACAAATCAACGAGGTGAGCAGGTGAAAGTTATGTTTAGGATATGAAAAAGTACATCTGTTCCAAAAGAATTGAAGAATAGCCTATTTGTGTCATTATATCATGTATAACATGTCTATCACTCTAATGAAGGCACGTTGTGAGATGGGTTAATGTGCATGGTTACACACCTCCACATCAGATTTACTTATACTCATAAAATAAGTACAGTATATGTATAAGTAAACAGCTGCTATTATCCTATCCAGATCTTCATGTAGCATGTTTCAACTAATGCACTTGTCCTTTACTGCTAAATGATTAATAATAGAGGGGGACTCCTTCCCTAATGAAGAATCAGTCAACAAGTCATGTCAGGATGGAGTGTCAACATACAATTCATCAACTAATTGGACAAGAGAGATGTGACCTAGTTGATGCTTAGATCTGCCCAGCAGCTAGTGCATAAAACTTTCAGATGCATTTAAAAGGCAGGAAAGTGTGTAAATATGACATGCCATTTGTGCCAACAACAAAAAAAGAAAAGAAAGTTGATTGCTTTGTACAATGCATTTGTCTATGTCTATTGTAACCTGCATTGACATTCCACGACCCGACAAGCGCCTAGTCACCATCTTCAATCAGAGGAAACAAGCTATGGCAGACGAAGTGTCTGTCGGCGTCTGGTGGTACAGTGTGAATTGGCCTATAGTTCTTACGTTTCATCTTCATGCTCCGTCATAATGTTTATAGTTTTAGGGTGCTTTCACACGTGGTTCGATTGCCTGGTCTGAACCCGCATTCGATTGCTCCCCCCTTCCCCAGCCAGTCACAGTGATTTTGCCAAGACATAAAGACATGTTCCTAGATCAACATCTTTGGTTGATCCTGGAACAACAGCACTGTCCGAAAACATAGTGCTAACCCTACCCCTAAACCTAACGCTACCCATAACTTATCCCTAAAATCAGAGGGAAATGATAGGTGAATAAGAATGGTGTAGAAGCCCCTAACTCTTCTTTTAAAGGGATAGTTCACCCAAAAATGTAAATATTGTCATCATTTACTCTCTCTCAAGTTGTTCCAAACCTGTATGAATTTCTTCCTCTGAACACAAAGGAAGATATTTGGAAGAATTTTTGTAACCAAGCAGATCTCGACTACCATAGTATTTTCCATAGTAATTTTAGTATTTACCATAGTAACTTGAGTGTGACTAAATGATGACAGAATTTTTACTGTTGGGTGAACTATCCCTTTAAGCCTAATCTGTAAGCATATTCCTCAAATTTGATTGGTTGATTATAATGTTCATGTTCTGCTTGGTAAAATCACGTTCACCCCCAAAAAACACCCCGACAGATTTTGTTTTTGGCTGTAATTTGATCAAAGCAGCCTTCCATAAACAACATAAACAAAGAACATACACTTCAGCATATACTAATTTTTCTTAAGTACACAAAAACATGGACCAATGTATAGTAAAAAGCAGTTGACTTCTTTCTGGCACATATTGAACCTCATACAGAAGTGGAACGGGCAAAACTCTGTTCCATCGATATATTGCCCACTCTACTTTATCGCATTGATAACGAAATGCTTTTTACATCATCAGTTCAGTCATGTGAAAGGGTGTCCTTTGTTGTCCAGCATGGAGCAAGGGGGCTAATCTCTGTGCATATGTCCTTAAAAGCACTGATGCTGTTTTCCTCTTAAATTATTAAGCTTCTTCAGCGGCTTTAAACCATTGAGAGAAGATTAGTGAGGTTTTTCTATGACGGTGTGTTTGTGCGTGCGCGTGTGTACACATGAAGTGTGTAAGGTTGATGGTGTGTTTGTGCCGTCTACGTTCTGTTTATGCAAGGATTCAATATCTCAATGTGAGCACTCCAACAGAGACTAATCGATCCAACGGTGCCAATTAAACCTCAAGCCCTTGTCTTTCAGAATCACATTGGCTCTTATGTCAAGTGTTGCATCTGTCACTCAAACGATCCAAAATGGCCATTTTGTACTTCAAATCAACATCTGTATCAGATACGGATGCGTATTTAGCATGTTTAGGTGTATAATTACGATTTTATAAGCGCATGTATGTGTTATGTGCATTTGAGAGAGTTTTTGACATGCACTGTATTGTAATTTCCCGCTATGTGAATCTGTGTCTCTCTAATCCAGCAGTCTGTATCCTGTGTTGGGGAAGAAGAGGGGGTTGTATGTGTCTCTGTAATCTTGCTATGTCTGTGTGGAACTATGTTGGTAATCCTGCTGTGTGGTGTGTGTGTGTGTGTGTGTGTGTGTGTGTGTGTGTGTGTGTGTGTGTGTGTGTGTGTGTGTGTGTGTGTGTGTGTGTGTGTGTGTGTGTGTGTGTGTGTGTGTGTGTGTGTGTGTGTGTGTGTGTGTGTGTGTGTGTGTGTGTGTGTGTGTGTGTGTGCATGTATGTGTTCGCTCGAGTGTGTGTCTTCAATGTAATCCTATGACAGTGAGCATTTGTGCACGTGTATGGTCGTC
Organism: Gobio gobio; assembly: GCF_949357685.1. Lineage (NCBI taxonomy): Eukaryota > Metazoa > Chordata > Actinopteri > Cypriniformes > Gobionidae > Gobio > Gobio gobio. Next base: position 18,086 of record NW_027645701.1, on the reverse strand, counting down.
AATGTTAAAGCATACATGCCTTGAGTGTTTAGCTCCATTTTACACCGTATGGCCGGCTGCACCGGCACACACTCGACTCCACGTGTGGGCAGGGTTTGACATCATCAGCCGTCATTGCGGCACAGAGGTGATACGGGAGGGCAGGGCCTGGATCAGGAAAGACATTTGGCTTGATCTCTAATTTACCAGAGGCGTGGCTGGGGGAGGGGAACGACTGGTTTGGAATGACAAACTGGAATTAGGATGAAGATAGTAAGTAGTCTCAGATCAACTGTTACAACTTTTAACCATTATGGAGAAATCTAAAAATATGGTCTCATGTTGCAGATATTGTGGGTTTAAAAAATGGGAATGTGTTTTAATCCGGATGTTGAAGAGGTCAGCAGTGGGTCTTCACTTGTGAAAAAGAAGTACTTCATCATAAACTTATAGAAATAATATACTTTAAATGAATATAAGAGAAAAACTGAATGTGATGTTTTAGGACACTTAACTGCAAAAAATATATATTTTTTTATTTTAAGGTGTACATGTTACAGTGTAATTACATGTACTTACTATAGGGTTAGGGTTAGGATTGGGGTTTGGTTTAGGGTTAGTTACATGTACGGTAATTATGCTTAATTTATAGGCTAGTTATTACTACAGTAACTACGTGTTACATGTAACAAAGACACTAAAATAAATTGTTTCCAAATTTTTTGACCCATACATCTTTGTATGTCATTTCATAATTACTTCTTACATTTAAAATACACCTACACCTAATTATTATCAATCTACTTCACATCTGCCTTGGTATGTTAGTCAACACATCGAAATATGTGTACTTCTTTTGAATGACAAAAGATTATAAACTGTACTTTAAAGTTAAATGTTTAATTTGACATCATTACATAAGTGCACATTTTAAAACTGTGCTTGAAGGCATAGTTCACCCAAAAATAAAATTCTTGTCATCATTTACTCACCCTCACGTTATTCCAAGCATGTATTTCTATGTTCTCCTGAACACAAAATAAGATATTTTGAAGAATGTTGGTAACCAAACAGTTGATGGACCCCATTGACTTCCATAGTATTTTACCCCCTTACAATGGAAGTCAATGTGATCCATCAACAGTTCCACATATTCTAAAAAAATATCTTATTTTGTGTTCAGCACAAGAAAGAAATTCAAGTTTGGAACAACCTATGGGTGAGTAAATGATGACAGAGTTTTCATTTTGAGTGAACTATCGCTTTAAATGTGTTAAGAAACATGATACTGTCTTTAAGTAGCCCACACCTAAGTGGCATTTTATTTGATTCATATTCTGCATTTTTTTAGCCTACGTTTAAGTTTTGAAGTAGGCTACACAACAAGTGCACATTACATTCAAATAAGCACAATTATTTTTCACCATGGGTTGATATCTATAGGTGGTGGTGGTAGGGATGGATGCTCAGTCAAACCTGAGCTAGTTGTGCAGCGGGTTTAGCGATGGAGCCCGCGTCGCGAGAGTAGCGGATAGGCAGTACTATTTATAGCAAATCCTGTTTAAGCGAGGTCATGCTCTCTACCGTCCCTGAGACAGAGCAGTGGAGTTAAACGCTCGCGTGACAGCGTACGAGAAGCATCGCCTGCGCTTTTAGTTCATCGTTCCAAACAAAAAAACACATCCCAAGAGGCTATTTAGCATTATAAATAGCCTATCACAGGGGATTGTTTATTTTTGCTAATATGGTGGGACCACATCCAAACTAATCGTCTGAAAAAACGATTATTTTATAAATATTATTCTTTAATAGCTCCACAAACTATAGACAAAAATATTCTGAATTTAAATATTAGATGTGGCTAAATAGTGGAGCTAAAGCCTTCAATAAGATAATAATGTGTAAATCTCTACTATGGCGCTCCTCTTGTTGCTAATAATAATACACCAGATTTATCATGTCCATCACATCGCCCTATCTTTGCTGGTTGCTGGTGATGACAGCTGTTTCAACAAGGGATGACACCTGTACCTGGGACAAGCGCTGGCCAATGGGAGTCTGCGTTAAATCCCGAGCCGTGCCTCTGACGTAAATCTTCCACAGACTCCAACGCGGTGGGCGGGGCGTTACGGCTCGAGTTGTAGATCCACTGCGCGAGACTACTGATGCCAAGTGGAACTGACGCGCACCAGTTCAAAGTGAGTACACATGTATGCAATGAAAATGCAATATTATACAGTATTTAAAAGGATTGTTTCTTATGTTACTGTAGGGAAATGACATGTTTATCAAGTGGTTAGAGATTAGAGCCTATGCTTGAAGTTATTCTAATATTTTAGCTTGTGGAAATCGCGTCGTTTTGCATGCTTTTTATAATTTCCTCCTTATTTGCCTAAATGTTCTGCTTTATACCTTCTGACAGCATTTTCTTTATGAAAATGCATTACTGTTCCTTCTCTTTCTAAATATTCCACCAGACATTATGCAAGGAAGAATTTTTTTTTTCTTCCCCCAGATGAATCTATTTTAAAACAGTTATACATTTTAGATACTTAAGCCTATTTTTGATAGAGTTCGCGTGCATCAGTCGAATCATTTCTAAATGAGAACTGTGATTAAGTGACTGCTGCTGCTTCACGTGCTTTCGGAATAATCTTAAATAGTTTCCTGGTTGAAAAAAATTGGACGCCCTCTAGTCAAAATGTGATTGCAATGAGATCGTAATCACGACTAGTATTCCTAGTAAACTTCATGCTCATAAAGCCCTTGCAACACAGGGATCATAATATGGGCCCATTAATGTGCGCGCAATGCTGTTTGTGTCGCCAGGAGGATTTTGCATGGCACAATGACTTAATAATCATAATAACTACCTTGCATCATGCTTTCTGCTTTGGGGGCCATGTGAGCTTTATATGTTTGATTTGTCTTCAGGTCATTTCATGATTATAGGTCAAAAGTAGAATGTCATAATGCCTACATTTTATCCAGTGAGGGTGTAGTTAGTCACAACAAAATGCTGTAACACTTTATTTTAAGATGACGCACGTTACTACATGTACTTACTAGTAATAACAGTAAAGCATGCGTAAATACAAGTAACTAACCCTAAACCGAACCCTAACTCTATTAATTAATATTACTCAGTAGGACTTATTTGAGTAATTACAATGTAACTACGTCAACTTAAAATAAAGTGTAACCCAAAATGTTGATGGGGTCTCACAATATGTACAACGCAGCAACGTTTTTGTTTAAGTAACCACAAAGTTAAAACATTAAAAGACAGAAAATGCTGACGCTAAAGCGAACAGGAGGTGATAACCATAGCAACAGTATATCTGCTCGAGCGGTTTCCTCACGACTGACCGTTCGAAAGGGAACGTTCGTCCCATCTTATTTCGTTTTATTATTACACATGTATCACACACATGCAAAAACCCGTGAGTATTTTGGTTTAAAAGTTCTTGAAGTTAGCTAACTGTTAACAAAAGACTACCTGGGTGCACGACAAACATCGACCGTTTAAACATCCGCTTTAAATAGTTTATTTTATGACTATTTAAAACACTAGTTATTCGTGTTCCTGACATAAGCATAAATATGGAAGAGCCATTGCTAACATGTAGCCATTGTGCCTCTCTAGGCTACAACGTGTATTATGATAGAGTTATTTGAAAGCACAAGTTATTTCTCTATTGGAAAAATAAGTATTCTGCCAAGGTATTATGTGATGTTTGATGTCATACAGCAAAAATATACAACACTGAATATAGCGAAAGTCCTGTAAAACAACAAGATGTTCCAGTCAAATGCTCATCCATTAACACTTCTCACTTATTCCCTTCATCTAGACAGTAATATTCCATATCTGACTTCCAGAGCATGATGTGAGCATGACTCACACTTCTCATTCACAGCATGGATAAATATGGATTTTCAGCTTTCCTGTCACAGTCAGAAAGGTTCACAGACACATTCTTTCCGTTTATTTTTGAGAGCATTTAGTTTGGCACATTGAAAAAGACGATACTGTGTGTGGACACTCTTTATAAAAGATTTTATAATCTTTTTTATATATATTACAATACCAGTTTGGACCTCACATAAAATGATTGTGTATAAAACCTCTAATAGTAACCTTCAAGCTATTCTTTCAGCCTTCTTTATGAAATTCCTTATTTGTGATTCAAATAAATGTACCAAATACAAGCTTTTTTTTAATACAGAAGAGCAACTCTTGTGCTCCAGGCTCTTTCCGGCTTTCTCAGAAGTCTGAATGAACTGAGGGTACTATCTAAGAATGAGTAAATGTGTTTGTCTGTGTTCAACAGCGCATACTCTTCCATATATACAGCAGCCGTGCTTCACTACTGCCACAGATTGACTAATTAGATTAAGCAAGAAGCTTTCCTAAGATAATCATTCAGCAAGCCATTTCCTCTAATGGAGACTGTGCTCCTCAAGACTCTCCACTGAAGGTCAAATAATTTGATGAAGTAAAGGAGATTTTTTGGCATGTCGCTTTGTAATACAGACTTTTGTGTTGTTTTGGGTAATTGTATGTGACAGCGAGTCGCACAGTCTCTGGAATCAGTGCCATCTGACTGGCTGGTCGAGGTGCTGCATTTGTCTCATTGTTGCAGGAATGTATACGTAAAACAAATCTGTGAGTATATTCTTTTCTTATCTGTTTAATGATAATGAATTGAAGTACTGCAGGTCGACTATCACGGTGTGTTTTAGTTTGGTGCTTCTGCAATTGAATTATTTCAGTCGTTTGATTGGCAAGGTTGTATTATGTTGTTTTCTTCTAGCTATAAGTTCGGAAATAAAAGACTTATTTGGCACAGATAAAAAGTGAAGATAAAACTCCAGTTGTGTTGCGAACAAACATTTAATGTCTGAAGAAATATGAGATGTTTTAAAGTCTTAAAACTGTCAATTTATTCAAGATAACCAGAACGTATTGTGTCGTCCATGACCTTTGAGAGGGTTTTAGATGTCTCTCCAAAACAGCCTTTGAATCCTAACATAATTAGACTTCATTGCTGATGTGCAGTGAAATTTTTGTTCATTTGTTTGTTTGTTCAGTCCAGAGTTATTATGGTTAACTAAACTATTTACGAAATATTAATGAAAACCATAATAAGACTAAAATAACACTGGTTTGATCATCTGTTGCCTCAGTTTACTCTCTAAAACATTATTTCCCACTGTCTGTCTCTGTGAGTCATGTCTATTGTTTTTGGCAGGTCTCTTCTAGACGAGATGCCAGTTTTATGTAACAGAACTAATTTTAGCATTCCGATCTTTAAGCAGACGTAACGGATCTTTCCACTGAAGGGTCATTACAAAAGCCTACTGTCACTTTGCATACCTATCAACATTATCTTTAACAGTGACACATGGTTTGAAGTGACTTCCTTTGTTGATTGACAGTGGCATCACTTGATCTGGCAGTTGTGACAGGACACAAATAATCACATTTTATTTGGCTTCAAGTGCTAAATGTTCACAAACGCTGACATGGGAATGATAGGGCATGTAATGACCTTGCTTTTGGTTTTTGTTTTTAGATGTAACTTGGTGCACATGATGATTTGACCTTCAGTGACTCCAATCAAACCAAGATGAGAGAAGATACACCTGAAAATCAAGTGCAAATGGCATTCGAATTACACCTGGTTTGTCATCAGAAGAGTCGATTTTTGCATCCCTAAGGAAATAAGTCTGGATATTGTCACCGCTTGCCCAAGGGGAAGCCACTTCTCCTCCGTTTTTTGGTTGGCTTCTGCGGGACCATGGCCAGAAACTCATTCCGCGGGTCGAAGTACAAGGCAGAGGCCAATCATGATGGAGAGTTTGGCTGCTCACTCAAAGAGCTACGCTCTCTCATGGAACTCAGAGGGCCAGATGGATTACAAAAGATTCAGGAGTGCTATGGAGATGTTCAAGGACTCTGCTCCAGGTTAAAAACATCACCAATAGAGGGTAAATATTTCTATTGCTTCCAATGCACTCATTGACAATGATATGCACTGATATTTTCTTTTTTATTATTACTAAAACAAGCCCACTTTGTGAAAACTGGAAAATTTACTGCAATTCAAATTAAAATCAATTGGTTAAATATTTTGTTGAGTTAAAGTAATGGAAAAACATGTTGTCATGACTACAATTAAATATCCAATATCAACTGATACAGTAGCCTGACAAGCCAGACCCACATCAAGATGTTTAGTTTGGAAACTCACCATTGACAGGGCTCAATCTGAGGGGCGGGATAAATGGTTGTCTGTCAAATTCCCTCAGCACGCGATTGGATAGCACCACAACCAACCGAGGCGGAGCTAACGTTAGTTGATAGATTAAACTCCGAATACATCTTCCTTTCTTACGAATGACTTCAGTGCCGTTCTTTGTTCTTTCCTCAAAGAAAAGCTTAACTCCAAGTCTTCCAGAGTAGCGGCCAAAACCGATTTGAAAGACGCTGATCGTCAGCTTCTTTGTTTACCTGTAACACCAAGAACCTCCGCAACTCCGCTCCGTCATTATGTTTTAAACGTCATTAAGGGTTAGTTCACCCAAAAATGAAAATTCTGTCATTAATTACTCTGACGGGTTCGACACCCGTCAGACCTCCGTTCATCTTCGGAACAGAAATTAAGATATTTTAGTTGAAATCTGATGCCTCTGAAAGTCCTCCATTGGCTCAATGGTACTCTACACTCTCAAGACCCTTAAAAGTTACCAAAGACGTCGTTACAAAGTCCATCTCACTACAGTGGTTCTAAAATAACTTTATGAATCGGCGACAATAGTTTTTGTGCGCAAAAAAACCCTAAATAACGACTTACATAGTGATGACGATTTCAAAACAAAGCATCATGAAGCTTCGAAGCGTTATGAATCACTGAGTTGATTCAGCGGTTTGAATCGCCAAATTTCAGCAGTTTGGCGGTTTGACACGCGATCCGAATCATCATTCGGCTCAAATATATTATCTTAATTTCTGTTCCGAAGATGAACGGAGGTCTGACGGGTGTCGAACGACATGAGGGTAAGTAATTAATGACAGAATTTTCATTTTTGGGTGAACTAACCCTTTAAGCCCGCCCACCGACTCTTCACACGCTGTGATTGGCCTGACCAGAGTTTGGGTTTTCCAGCTCTGAGGTCTACCGAGAGTTGCTAGACTACACTTGCGGCAAAATTAATTTTCTGCCGCTAGGGTGCGTCTAGATTTCTAGGCTACTGATACAGATCAATTAAAAAAATCTCTAATATCGTCCGGTTACCGATATGGTACCGATATATCATGCATACCTAGAAAAAACATAACTTTCAGCTCTGCTGAGCCACAGGTCTCATTCAGCCAAATAATTTAGTGAGCAAAGGTTGAATGTTCAGACTTCACAAGGGTTGACCGATGACCTCTCACCATTTCGCCCTTGAGCAAGGCATTTAACCTCTTCCAGGAAGATTGTCTCTGTAACAAGTGTACTGTAATCGCTTTGGATAAATGCGTCAGCTAAATAACTAATTAGCAATTAGACGTTTCAAACATCTTTTTTCCATTTGCTTGTGTGCGTAGCGTTCTAGCTTTTATCCAGGACCATATGGCTTCATCAAGGACAATATTTTAGCTTTTAAGACTCTCTCAGCATCTCCTTTGGACGATGGAGCAAAAATGGAGCCCATAATGAGGTACATCCACATGCTCCAGGTAAAAGTTTGTGCCTTTAAAAGGCAGTTAAAGGCACAAACCCCTTTATGCAGTCAGTTGCTAATCATGTAGTTTACTCCGATATATTAAATTCTTTCACACCAAGAACGATAACTATAAAGTTAACAATAAAGATATAGTTCTAAAAATCATTTCAAATAAAAAGAATAGCAGATTATTACTCTAGTCTAAAGAGTCCACATAACAACTGTAATGATAATGGCACAGAGAAATTATATAGTTGGAATCACTTATAGAACTTTTTTTTTCCAGCTGATTAATGATTAAAACATTGACAGCCAATCAGAATCCATCCTGCTTTCAACCAATACAAATGTATTAAGCATTCACAATGCATTACGTACATTATTTTGTTTTCATTACATAGAAAAGGAAACATCACTATAATAGCCAACAAACTTCAGTTATTAGCATTAGTTAACATGAACTAACAATGAAAATACATTTATTAATCTTATAAAAAATCAAAAGTTTTATCGTTTCTTAATATTATTTAATGGGCAATGAACATTTGTATTTTTACTTAAAGTTTACAGCGACACTGTAACAAATGCATCGCTCATTGTTAGTCAATGTTAGTTTATGCATTAACTAACATTTACCAATGGGACCTTATTGTAAAGTGTTAATGATATTTGAAACTATTGACAGCCCTGATATTTTTTGTCATTATTTCTGTTTTCTAAGTGCCCCTGGTGAGGAATCAAAGCTATAATGAATAACACATTTTTTTTAAAAACGTTTTATTAATCTGCCGTAGATCACTTGTAGCTAAATCTCAGTTATTATGTGTCAGTCAGTTAAAAGATGTTTAACCACTGGACATTATTGCCTTTCTTACTTAGCAAGTGGCATCTGGCATGACACTTAATCGTCATGGTTATCAAAATGTCATCTTGGATTTTCCATTTCCTCTTTTTGGAACTCTCCTCTTTTTTATTCATCTCCTTCTGTGCTTCTAGTTTAGACCAATCCGTCTACATATTATTTCAGCAAACTCAACTCCAATCATTTGTCTAACACCATGATAAGCTTGATAATTCCAGTGAAATATGTTTACACACTACTCTTGTGATTCTTTTATTCAAGAATTTTATGTGCATTATAAATACACAGTCTGTTTGTTTTGAAAGACTCTCTTGTATTTGATCTTTGAGTATTGGTTTATTAAGTCCGATTTATCTTGTCATCCGTCTATATTTTCCGGTTCGATTTGCACTGGCTTACCGCTCTGTGCTGACATATTTAGCTTTGTCATGAGCCATAACACAGTTGTAGTTGTGACAGGTGGGACCGGCTCAATTTACCTCATGTAATCCCACTCACCTCAAACCGAGGCAGGCTCTTCATTGCTCCGCTTCACTCTAATCTCACTGGCCGCTGCTCTGTTCCATGGGGTTTACATTCATTTTTGCCCTTGCCAACAGTGGGTAAACCTTTGAGGGGGCAGAGGAATAGCGTTTTGCAATGGAGCAAGGGAAGGAAGAGAGGGATTACACTGTGTTAGTGTTCAGGCTGTGCTCTTGCTTGCGTAGCGGGTAGAAATCTTGATATTTTTCAGAATCCAACAAAACAAAACAAAAACCATCTCCAAATCCAATACAATTTAGAACTAGAATAAGTCCAAATTTGAGGATTGACTATTCACTCAACTTGATCCATCTGTCATTTTTCAAAATGTGTTTTTAAATGTACAATTGCAAACTCGGTACATATTATCCTCGTTCAGAATGTCAGTTCAAATCTGATTTTTGTGCATATCCCATTGAAATCCGATCAGATTTAGCAAGTGTGAAATGCAAAAAATCACATGAAATGCTATTTTTACAAGTCTATTTTGAGCTACATTCATATGTGGTTTGAAATACTATTCAAATTCTGGAAATCCCTTTCAGTCTGACTGCTCTGGACAGATTTTGCATGGTTTATGTGACTTTCTCACCCCACGTAAAATGTAAACTTCAGATGTTGTTATAGGAAACATGTTGAAAGTCGCTGCAGAAACAAGGTTGTGTTGTTGCAAAGTCCCAGAAAAGTAAAAAATGACAGTATAAGTGACATGTTTTGAGACCGACAGAGATGACAGCCCGGAATAAAGCCACGCATACCAGCCACCTACGTTTCTGCCGTTTTTGTAAAAAAGACAACATCTGAATGGCAAACCACTCCATGATGTGGTTGTTGTTTTTTGGCATATACCTACCATTGAAACCGATGCAGATATTCTGGAAAACGAAAGAGCAGCTTGGGACACAAATCGGATATGAACAGTTGCGATCGTACACAATGTGGACAATTTTAGATCAGATTGTTACAATATTTGTTGTGGTTGTTTGCTCTTGAAATCCAGCTTTATAGCATAATATTTTTATTATCTATATACCATAATGTTTTCTGTAATAGTAATGCAATAGTCATTTGATTCTGCTCTTTCTCTTTGTCTAGGATTAAGTGGTAATTCTGATGACATTGCAAGAAGAAAAGAAGAATTTGGAAAGAATTTTATACCACCTAAAAAGCCCAAAACATTCCTTCAGTTGGTGTGGGAAGCATTGCAGGATGTGACTCTAATTATTTTGGAAGTTGCAGCCATAATATCCTTAGGCCTTTCCTTCTATAAACCTCCTGATGGCGAGAGAGAATGTGAGTATCATAGGGCTTTTAAGCTTGCTATGAATAATATGCCGCTGTTTCTCTTGCTCAGTGGTACTCTGGAATAACAATTAATTTGAAATTGTAACATGGCCTGAAGGTGTCGTAGTGCTATTATGTATTCAACTCAACTAGGGCTTCTGGTTTTAGCAAAAAATATCTTCAAAAATAGCAATACTTTTTCCTGAGCCCTGCTCTGAATTTAGCAGTAAAATCCTGCATACCCTGCTGAAAAATCCAGCATAAATTCCATTTTGGTCCAGGCTGGTTTATGTTATGTTCTCAAGAAAAGAAGAAGAGCTGGTGTAACTGGTCCACCAGGACTCCCGCTTCCCATTCTGGTGTTATCATGCAAAACAATCCTTATATTGGTGAATAGCAATGCTGGATTTTCAAGGGCATTCTTTACTTACAAACAAGGTGCAAAATTGACACTTGAAATTGCCATGGGCCAGATTTACTAAACAGGGCAAATTAATGTAAAAGTTCTGCAGGTGATTTACTGACACAGATTCAGCAAGATCATTTACACAATGACCAACACAGTGTATCAAGAGCAGTGCAACTTCGCATAGGCTTGCAAACAAGCAGAGCTGAAGATAATCTGGGGCGTGAGATCTACTAACAGACAAAGAATGGTTTAAAACATGCTTTTTTGGGAGGGCGTTAAACAATCTTGCAAATACCAGTAAATTGACTTCCACAAACCTTAGTAAATCATGTTGCATGATTCATTTAAATACTCCTCCCAAAAAAGGAAATAAAGTCCTACAAATGCATATGCAATGAGGTTAGGCGCAAACATAACTGTCCACACCTTTTCATTGCTAATTTTTCACTGCGTGTTTTTAGTAAATCCTGACAGTAGTTTTTAACGCCAAAAGAGAGTTTGTACTGGCGCAAGCTGTTAGTAAATCTGGCCCCAAGTACATTGCATTATTTCTATTTGGAAAAACGTGTCAGTATAAATTATTTTCTTGCCAAGTCAATGTGTCATTTGCTGCATCATCATTCAAGATGAGTCAGTCTCTCAATGTTAAATTTGGACCCTGCTTATACTGCACATGCACTAAAGTACCTGAAATAATCTGTTAAAGGGATAGATCACCCAAAAATGAAAATCACCCCATGATTTACTCACCCTCAAGCCATTCTAGGTCTATATGACATTCTTCTTTCAGACGAATACAATCTGAGTTATATTTAAAAAATGTCCCTGCTAAAAACTGCATCTATCCATTATAAAAATAATCCACACGGCTCCGGGGGGTTAATAAAGGCTTTCTGAAGTGAAGCGATGCACTTGTGTAAGAAAAATATCCATATTTAACATGTTATAAAGTAAAATATCTAGCTTCCCGTGGACCGCTTTCCGTATTCAACTTCAAAAAGTGTAACCGGCGATGAATACGGAAGGCAGTCTGGTCTTTATTAAAGGATTAGTTCCCTTCAAAATGAAAATTTCCTGATAATTTACTATTCAGTCAAAAAGAAATTACGTTTTTTGACGAAAACATTCCAGGATTTTTCTCCACATAATGCACTTCTCTGGCAACCAACGGGTTGAAGGTCCAAATCGATGCAGTTTCAAAGCGCTTTGAATGATTTTAGAAGCTCTGCACGTTTCCAGACGAGGAATAGGGTCTTAAGCCGCGTTTCCACCGAAATTACCCGGAACTATTTGTACCAGGAACTTTGTTCCCAGGAACTTTTTCTCCCCCAGACCTGCTACAATCTGCGTTTCCACCGCGGTCTAAAGTACCGGGGAGATTAGGCAAATTAGTCCGGTGACGTGGCAATGCGCGCGACTGCTTCTCCCAGTCACCGACGGACATGAATCACTTTTGCGCGATACAGTCTGCAACAATAACAAGTGGAGGAGATGCAAGCAGCGCTGCTTTTGCATACACATTACCAACACTGCTTATTTAAACGTGCACTTTCACCTGCTTTGACCATTTTAATGCAAAATGGGATGATGGGCAATCCAAAATCTGAATGTGTTGTAATAGCTCAATTCCAAAACAAAATATTTTCTATAAAAGGATAATGAGGTTTCAGTCATTCATGACAGATGTGTGAAAAGTTAATTGAATGAAAACAATAGACTGAATTAAGCGGTTGAAAGATTAGGTACTAGACTGCAAGTATTTTATTTTTTATCACAATAACATCTCTTAACATTCACAAAAAAAAAAAGTCACATGAGTCACATGACAAAAAGTCCCGGTTAGCATCCTCCATGTCCCTCAGTGCATCAAGAAAGTCACAGTCCCTTTTCCTTTTCTCTAAGTAGAAAAATTGCACTGAAACACATGGAAATTAATACACAAGGCAACCATGAAACAATAGAAACCATCAATTAATTATTTAAAGTGTTTTCACTACAAATAATGAACAATTGTTTGCCCAGCTTGAACAATGCCCAGTGTGCCATTTTTATCATGGGCAATTTAAGTTTACAATTAAAAACAACAAAACTACTCAAAACCATTAAGGATTACACATCAGTTTTTAAATATATACACATTTTTGTCAGCTTTATACCTCTGCGTGTGTGTGTTTCGGCAGGAGACACGGGGTTAACGTACTGGTGACCGCGGGGGAAAACACGCTGGTCTCCGTTGCCTGCAATTCATCAGGGCCACTCGTTACACCTGGAAAAGCACGTTGAAAAAAGTTACTGCAACGTGTTTAAACACTGCAACGAGTTTAATAGATGATACCAAGATGAGATATTTACCTTCAACCCACTCGGATTCCTGGATGGTTTCCAACAACGCACTAGCCGAGTCTTTCGTTACCGCTGTACCAGAAAAGGACGGTCTGTGTCCCAACAATACGCCGGTCGGAACCGCTCCGGTTGTTATCCTTTAATTTCTTGTAATCTTGACTTAATTTCTTCAACTTCTCTCTGCACTGTTTTCCAGTGTGACTGGAACCGAGTCGATATCTTCAGGTAACGATACCTTTCCATTGCGGGTCGCCGTTTCCAGTTCCCGCTGGATGTCCTCCTCCGCTTATATGCTCAATAAAGCCTGAGCCTCGTCGTCGGTCCATCGGTCGAATTTTTTGTTGAACTCCATTGTTGCAAAGAAAATATTTACTGAACGCAGAACCCACGAAACCCACCTCGCAAAAGACTTGTAAATATGGCGGTGGAAAAAAAAATGCTCAACCAATCAGCATCTTCAGCGCCCAAGTCCCACCCCCGAAAGTTCGCGAACTTTTCAAAAGTACCACCTCGCAAGCAGGGCCGTTTGGAGGGGGAAATATTTACCCGGAACTTCATTTAGACCCTGGTTCCTGCGGTCGAAACACACCGAGTTCCCCCCCAAAGTTCCTGGTTCCGGGGTAAAGTTCCTGCGGTGGAAACGCGGCTTTATTTAGCAAAACGATAATTTTCAACAAAAAATACTTTTTAACCTAAATTGCTCATTTTGCACTGCTCTGCGGCCCTCCGCGGATTACGTAATCACGTTGGAAAGGTCACGCTAGATGTGAGGAGAAGTACCTCCCCTGTGTTTACAAAGCGCATCAAGCCCTTCGAAACCATTTGAAACTGCATTGATTTGGACCTTCAACCCGTTGGTTGCCATAGAAGTGCATTATGTGGAGAAAATTCCTGGAATGTTTTCCTCAAAAAACTTAGTTTCTTTTCGACTGAAGAAAGAAAGACACAAACACCTTGGATGAGATGGGGGTGAGTAAATTATCAGGACATTTTTTTATTTTGAAGGGAACTAATCCTTTAACCCCCAGAGCCATATGGGTTACTTTTATAATGGATGGATGCACTTTTTGGGCATCAAATGTTGGGCTGCCATTCACTGCCATTATAAAGCTTGGAAGAGCCAGGACATTTTCTAATATAAATCCAATTGTATTCATCTGAAAAAAGAATACACCTGAGTAAATTATGGGATAATTTTTATTTTACATTGTCACATGATCCTTCAGAAATCATTCTGATATGCTGATTGGCTTTATTATTAGCCTTTATTTGATCAATAAATCTTTTGTAACATTATAACAGTCTTAACTGTCACAACTGAATTTAAGTTCTGCTGAATAAAACTATTATTTTATTGCAAACAAATCTTGCTGACCCCAACCATTTGAAAGGTTGTGTGCATATACATATTTCTGGTTGCCATAGTAGCTATTTCTTACAGTTTCTTTCACATTGGTGCAGACTGTGGTAGGGCGGCTGGAGGAGCTGAGGACGAAGGTGAGGCAGATGCGGGCTGGATTGAGGGTGCTGCCATCCTCTTGTCCGTCGTTTGTGTGGTTCTTGTCACGGCTTTCAACGACTGGAGCAAAGAAAAACAATTCCGTGGACTGCAGAGCCGCATCGAACAAGAACAGAGGTTTACTGTGCTCCGAGGCGGTCAAGTCATTCAGATTCCTGTATCTGAGATTGTGGTTGGAGACATCGCACAAGTAAAATATGGTAAAATGATGGTCTCCCTTGAGATTCAAAACTCTTTTTAGTATATTGGACAATTAAGATCGAGTCATTATTTACTCAACCATTGTGTTGCTTTAAACTCATACGCTGTTAGATTAAAAAATGTTGTGTGTGGTTATACAGCTCTTGCCATAGAGTAACAGTTTATGATCACCATATCTGTCAAGCTTCAAAAAAAGGACATGTTAAAAGTGCTAGATGGATGATTCAAGGGAAGTCAAGATTATCATCAGTAAATGACTTCAATTTTGGTTTGATTTGCGCACAGACCGCACAGAGTCTGTTTTTTTATGAATTATTTTTGTGGTTCTTTTATGGGCCTTTTTTGAGCTTAATAATGATGGTATGAACTGTTGTTGTATGGAAAAGCACCGTTTGAAGAAAAAAAAAAGCTGCATACTGTTTGGAACAACATGAGGATGACAAAAAGACAAAATCATCTTTTTTGGATGAACTATTCCTTTAAAAAGTAATTTTAAAGTATTTAAAATACAGATTTTTTGCATTAGTCTGTTTTCTGTTCTTGTTTTTTGGTTGGTATTGACCTTGCTCGATTAAAACCTCTCTTGGCTTGCAATGCAAACATCTGTCTGTTGTGTCTCAGACAACACCATCTGTCCTTTCTGCTTGCAGGTGACCTCCTTCCTGCTGATGGTGTACTAATCCAAGGCAACGATCTAAAAATTGATGAGAGCTCCCTCACTGGAGAGTCAGACCATGTAAAAAAAACTCTGGACAAAGACCCCATGCTTCTTTCAGGTTTTTCCTCTGCTTTTCTTGAAGTGACAAGAATCGTAAAACTCAAAAAGGTCAAGACTGATGCAGTTTTGCCATTGCAATACTTAGATACCTGGTTACATGACCATTTTTACCCTGTTTGCTCAGGCACGCATGTGATGGAGGGCTCCGGAAAAGTTCTGGTCACTGCTGTCGGGGTGAACTCTCAGACGGGAATCATCTTCACTCTGCTCGGAGGCGGAGATGATGATGATGATGATGACGATGAGGAGAAAAAAGAAGAGAAGGAGAGGAAAAGGAGGGAGAAGGAGGAGAAAAAGAGGGAGAAGGAGGAGAAAAAGAAAGAAAAAGAGAGGAAGAAGAAGGAGAAAGAAAAAAAGAAAAGTATGTTGGTCAAGATGAGTTTCTGAAATACATTTCCAAAATAATGAGTCATTTTGGCCAGGAACTGTGTAGATACATAATTTTAACCTTTATCCCTCCCTCGCAATCCTCTAGTGGGTCATTATACTTTTAACTTTTTTTGATTAATTATAACTTTTTTTTTTGTCCAGAAAACTTATATCATTTCTTTTTCTATTTTTTAAAGCAATTTTTTGGGAGATTATTATTTTTATTTTTTTATTTACATTTAAATGACTAGATTTGATAAATAAATAATATAATTTAAGCACATTCTTCACATTCTTTCAAATTAAATTAAAAATAACTCCAATACATGCAATAACCAGCTCAAAATACCTCACATTGGGTCAATTTGGGTGTCTCTGCCGACCTCTTGTAGAAAAAAAAATATTGAATGACTTTTGATGGCCTTATAGCTTTATATGGATCAAATGAGCTGTTCTGCTGGGTCCTAAAGTCAGTTCTCGAGTCAGTTCTTTATCTCTTCAGTATGCATTCAGATACACATGTAGATATTATTTTTTTTTAAATTGTAAAGTTTCAGCATTTTTAATTTTGAGCATTTTTTTTTACTAAAGATTTCCTCGCATTCCATTCCTAAGGGGGTCAAACTGACCCGCGAGGGAAGGATTTGTTACTATTTTTTATAACCACATAAACTCCAATCATTTTTTTGTGTGTTCGTGGTCAAAAATTTCAAAAGGAGTTTCGGGTCAAAAAGACCCGAGAGGAGGAGGATTAAACATACATGACTAAAATCTCATATCATCTCCAAATGATCTGTATCTATAAATATCACAAATATGTGATCCATCTCACTTTTCAACAGACAAAAAGCCAGATGCAACAGATAAAAAGAAAGGTGTGTATCAACAGATATGCTGTAGTCGTATATCATAGCATTTCCTTTAGATCAGTGGTTCTCAACTGGTGGTCTGTTCTGTTCTGATGGGTTGTGGAGTTTAACAACAGGGAAAAACACTGCTAAATGCAAAAAATAAAATGTGACTAAACATTTAATCAGGCATTGCTTCCTATATCTTTTGTTGTTGATCAATCAAACCAATGAAACAGGGTTTTTTTGGGTGCAAATCTGCCACTTGGATAAATCTTGTCAAATTAGATCAATGACGTGACCTCATTGTCACAAAGTCATTTTGCTGGGCCTATGCAGTGATAATATTAACAAGTTTTAATGTTTGATATTAAGGACATTTTTGTTACTTTTGTATGACAAAACCAGTTGAGAACCACTACAGGAATATTAGCTACAGGAAGTAGCAGTCAGTGACATAGTTCAGTCAGTAGTTGCTCTTTTGCAGTAAGAAGACTGATTTGATTAGCAGTAAGAAGATTAGGGCCTTTGGCCGTACAGCTCTACTTTTTCTTCGTGTCCAAATATAAACACATAAAGGCAGACACATACTGTAGATCTCCACAGTAAACAATGTGTCACAGTTTCCACAAAGATGTTAAAGGGATAGTTTCAGAAATGAAAATTACCCCATGATTTACTCTCCCTCAAGCCGTCCTAGGTGTATATGACATTCTTCTTTCAGACGAAAGCAATCGGAGGTATATTAAAATATGTCCTGGCTCTTCCAAGCTTTATAATGGCAGTAAATTGCAGCCCCAAATTTGAAGCCCAAAGAAGTGCATCCATCCATTTTAAAAGTAATCCACACAGCTCCAGGGGTTAATAAAGGCCTTCTGAAGTGAATAGATGAGTTTTAGTAAGAAAAATATCCATATTTAACATGTTATAAAGTAAAATAACTAGCTTCCAGCATTCCGCCTTCTATATTCATCTTATGAAAAAAGCGTAACTGGCACGATGATGACTTCAGACATAGTGTAAGTGTTTTGAACTGTGAGAGGCATTACACTTTTTTCATAAGTTGAATACAGAAGGTGGTCCGCTGGAAGTTAGATATTTTACTTTATAAAGTTTTAAATATGGATTTTTTCTGACACAAACCCATCGATTCACTTCAGAAGGCCTTTATTAACCCCTCTGGAGACGTATGGGATACTTTTATAGTGGATGGATGCGCTTTTTTAGTCTTCAAATTTTGGGCTCCTATTTACTGC
>NW_027645702.1:307500-330535 GCF_949357685.1 Gobio gobio | reverse complement strand
TAACTCTCTCTGCTGGTGGCAAGTCAGATAGCTCTCCAACCTTTCCCTGAAGACGACGATATATGACACAGCCAGAGATTATTTTCCGACAAGCGGAATTAGCGTTAGTTATTCAGTAATGCCTACGGAGAAATTACAACATATAATTTCTTCCTATGTGGCCCAGTTGCTGATTACAGCCTGGTCCTTGGACAAGACAACTGGACGTCCATCAGGAAATCTCTCGCTGATAATAGCGGTTTCTGCTTTAGAGAGATCATCAGCAGTCAATGATTTGGCACCATTTTGGCCTTCCTCTTCGTATTGTATGAAATATATTTGCTTCAGTGCCTGGTGCACAAGTAGATGCCAGTAAAGCCCTCCTTTGTTTCACAAAACCGCTTAAGCATCTCCTTGACCTTGAGCATCCATGCGGTCTAAATACTGGTATTATTTCAGTGCTGCTCTACATTGCAGGTTAGCCAGCCATCTTGTCCATCACTGAGAGATGACTTGTGGAATATTATCATCCCAGCAAAAATTGCACTTGCACATTTCTTGGAGCACCTGTTTTACAGGCAAAGTAAATGGTGATATTTCAATGCACCTGTACAGACCAAGTACTTTCCATTGGCAGATCATCTTTATCCAAGTCAAGCTCTTTGATTTTCTTTGACCTCTGTTCTTCTGGAATGCTGTACATGATCACTTCTATTACTCAGCCATTGTGCCAGTTGAAATCCTACCTTAGCACAAGCAGCAATGAGACTCTGAACCATATGGAGTGCTTCAGCTGTTGTAGGCAAAGAGGTTAGGGCTCCTGTCTAAGAACTCCCAACAGAGAGTTGGTGAGATGGGGACCCTGCAGCAGCTGACCAAAAGGTTCCTTTAAACACTGCACCGCAATTAAACACTGACTGTTGCGCCCCATCTAGGGGAAAAGGGTGCAACATGAAAACTCTGAAAAGCAGTGTAATATGAACAAAAATAATTTATGATTTAATTTGGACCTTAGATTCAGGAGTTGACTGGGCCAAAATAACAAACAAAACTTCCTTGTTTAAAACCTCTTTCTAAACCCTAAGCCAAAAGAAAAAAAAAGGAAAATACAATATACAAACCTAACTCCCTAACCAAAAACAGAGATCAAAAGCAGTTTACAATAAACAAAAATGGCGTCAGACTCCCTACTTACACAATTATACAAATAATCAGTATTTACAATATATGTACAAACCAGGCAAACAAACTGAAAAGGGCAGTCCAAATCAGTGTCAGAAAACAGGCAAAGGGTCAAATATACCAACACAGTTCCTCTGATACAAACAGGGTTCAATCTACACAAACCAGAAATACTCACAGTCTCTAATATTCTTAACACATTCAAACTCTCTTAACACACAAACACACTCTGCACTATACAGGTCACAAAACTCTCTCAAAAACACAAGGTCTCTGGGTGTCTGTTTTTTTTTTTGTTTGTTTGTTTCTTTCTTTCTTTCTTTCTAATCTCAATCTCTCTCTCTCTCTCTCTCTCTCTCTCTCTCTCTCTCTCTCTCTCTCTCTCTCTCTCTCTCTCTCTCTCCTCTCTCTCCTCTCTCTCTCTCTCTCTCTCTCTCTCTCTCTCTCTCTTCTCTCTCTCTCTCTCTCTCTCTCTCTCTTTAAAGTACTGGGACCAATCAGGACAAAGCATCAATCAGCCTGCAGGAACCAATCAAATTAACTTCCTGGACAGACACACACAGAGACTCACAAAACAATACTGATGTCAAAAAAACACACGATAGGGTTGTAACACCCCACACATAAGAGTAAACATGGTTACAAGTTTACAAATGACATCTGGACAAAGAGTCTGCAATAATATTATCAACACATGTTATTTAAATTTTTCGGATGATATACACCGTGGTGCGGTAATCTTCTTGTATCAACTCCTGAGGTAGTACTTCCTCTGCATATCCCTTATCAATTACATCAGACAGAAAGGTTGTATACTCTTGCTGATATTCTCGATTTCTTTTAAACTTCCAAGGACACGCTGTTCCGCGAAACTGCGTTTGTTTGGCGTGATGATATCAGGAGACTTTAAAGGTAAGTCTATATAATAATGACCCTTTTCAAACTTGACTGTGGTTTCCATTATTTCCATGAACTTTTGGTCGTTTCTGGGCATGGTAACATCACCATCCAATTGGCCACCCAACTAAGATCCAATTGGCAGTGACTACAGGCCAGTCCGGGCCAGACTACAGGCCAGTCCTTTTTCACTATTACCACCTCTTATACCCCTTTTCCACCAAAGCAGAGCCAGAGCTAGATCGGAGCCAGAGCCTAGTTTCAAATCGGTTCTTTGTGTTTCCACACCCAAAGCCCTAGCTCCGAGCCAGGAAAAGTGGTTCTTAAGTAGCACCAAAACATTGCTGGGCTAGAACAGGGCTAGAAGTAAGAACCGATTACGTCAGGCGCTGGGGGCGGAGTCAACAAGACCAACACACACTTGAGATCCGCCATTGTGAAATAGCAGCTAATGGAGCTAACAGCTGCTGCTCGTTGGTAATCTCCGTCTATACAAATTACGGCAAACTACATGAATGCGTTGGATTCGCTGTGTTTGCGTTGTGTTTGATGCCGATGTAGGATCGTAAAGCCACGTGAATGAATAGTAACGCAACGTTTGCATTGTTGATGGAAGGCTTGTTCGCAGCGGTGCTGTGCAGAGACCGATCGCCGTATGATAACGAGTCCAGCGAGAGCACATGACTCCTTATGCTTTTGATTCACTCATGCGTTTTTATATCATATGTGGATCGGTCTGGCAAGCGCTGATGCGCCTCGAACAAGCCTGGTGTGTGTGTTTGTGTTTCCCGGCAGGGTTGCCAGGTTTTCACAACAAACCCGCCCAATTGCTACTCAAAACAAGCCCAATCGCGTTCCAGGGGGGATTCCCCAATAAAAATCACATTTGGGGGTAAAAATATGTGTTTTTTGGCATGGTTGCCTACTAAAATTCGCAATATGGGGCTAAATATCACATAATTGGGGTCGCTTCATCCCGTGGACATGAAAAAAACAGCCCACGGCAAAACCACGGACTTGGCAACATTGCCGCTGCCTCGCTAGCTTTGCTGAGAGAGATGAGACGTAAACAGTGACGTAAGACCTGGCTCTGTTGTGGCTCTCAGCATGTGGAAAAGCAAACGGTTCTTAGAAAGCTCCACAGTCGAACCAACTATGAACTGGGACTAGCTCTGGCTCTGAATTAGCTCTAGCACTGCCTTGGTGGAAAAGGGGTATTAGTGGCCCATTCACGACCCACCCCAGTAGGGGGTCCTCTGACTTGACTGTTAATGACTTCCACGGAAATCCACAAAAGTCTCTCCATAATGAGCTTGAAATTTGAAGACCGGAGAGCATGTCTACAGACCTTTCTTGGGCTAAAGTATGGAGCAGTATAGAGCTTATTGTTCCTGTAAAATTCAGTTTTCTCATAAGATGTTCTATACAGAAACTGGCTGAACTTACAGGATCCAAAAACGCATAGGTGTTGACAATCTTGGTACCTGACTTTGCCTTGACTTGTACTGGAATGATAGACAGAACACACTCCTCATTCCTGGCCCCAGTTTGACCACAAGCCTGCAAAGTGGCAAGAACATTTTTTACTGTCAATGGTGATGGTTTGCTTTTGGTTTCTATGTGAAACAAGAAGGGTTGCCTTTGATTGCAGACTTCACAGATTAATGGGATTCTGCAATCTTTACTTGCATGCCCAGTCTTTAAGCAGCCAAAACAGGAGGGCTGCTGCTTGTAAGGCAGCTTCATCACAATGAGCTGAAGATTAGATAGAACCATTCATTTCATCCATATGCTTTAAATCTTCCATTACATTACAACAGCTTCTCAGAAAACATCTTCACACATTTTATATTTTATAATTGGAGTTGACTGTACGAACATGATCCCCGATGTAATACATGTCACACTGTAGGATCTCAGTTGTCATTATGTCAGACTGTACGACAGTCAGACGGGAAAAACGGACGCAAGCAAGAGACTCGTACGGACTCTTGAGTTTTACATCATCAATCCGTGACATGTTCGGTAACGGTGAGCCGCATTCACAGACACAATGTTAGCATTCAGCAAACAACAAAAACAAGCGCTGGCATTTTTCATTCACCTGACTCTTTTCGACATGTTCCCTGTTGTGATTTGATGTTGTTGCACGAAGTGCGTCATCAGGTTCTGCGCTCCTATTGGTTCTTGATTTGACGGTCTTCCTAGGAGAAGTCACACTGCAGGATTGCGCCTTAAATCTTCTGACACTGCCAGAATTTTGTCCGAGGTAAAATTTGATCGCAACGGTCATTAATCGGTTGTCGGTGCACATGTCAAACTAAGGATCAAAGACTTCAGATTTTAGCCTAGGATCAGAGAAATCTTTTATGATTTCAAAATCCGTCTCAGACGGCCAAATCGTGGCCAAAATCGCACAGTGTGCACCCGGCTTTAGAGGGTGTGCAGCTGAAGCTTGACCTAACAAAATGAAAGGGGTGGTAAAACACATTCTTTTGAAGGCTTGATTGTGTTTGTGGGGTGCACTGTAATATGTGTTCATGCTTCGTTTAAAAAAAAAATCATTATTTTTCATAAATTTTACCTTTATTCTACACTGCTCTGTCCCTCCTTGTAAAAACGGTCTGATGGTTTCCGGGTTGTATGAAGCCAGTCCCTCAAAAATACGCAATGGGCTCAGATTGGTTAGCTGGCCCAGTGTGTTGTGATTCGCTAACCGCAGTGCACGTTTGTCGGAAACGTCACGCCCCTTACCTTTAACGGTAGACTGTGCTTTGGTCAGTATTAGAAACAATGGCATCAATAAAACCATACCAATTTGAGCCCGAATCGGACCCAGACAATTTTAGTAAAGATGATCGAGCAGAACCTGTTCAGTCCTCAAGAGTAAAAACTGCAGATCTATAGTGATCGCTACTGAATGGCACTGTTACTTTTGTATTTTAGAACGATTATAGCCAAATATCTGTTTCAAGAACTATTAACCCAAAATGAACACTAAATATACTATATCTGCTGCAAATGTAAAGTTTGCAAAATTACTGTAAAGTATCATCAGATACTTTACAGTAAATTAAATCAATATAGTCTCTCTGAGCACACCCAAAATTGGATAAGATCTTATTTGAGCGACCGACATCAGTGTGTACAAGTGAATAATATCCAATCTGCGTTCAGAGCCACTTCGATGGGGGTGCCGCAAGGGTCTATTTTGGGACCCTTGCTTTTTAGTTTCTATATAAATGACCTCCCTGCAGTGTGTTCGGACGTTGACATAATCATATACGCTGATGACACGGTTATCTTCACTTCTGGGGAAAACGAGCTGGAGGTTGCTGACAAATTATCAAAAGAGATGCAAAAAGTTGCACAATGGTTACATACGTCTTGTTTGACTTTAAACGTTGAAAAAACAGTCTCAATGTTTTTTTCAAATAGACGTAAATTACAAGTAACTCAGGAAATTCGAGTAAATGGACAAACAGTTAAAAATGTAAATGAAACAAAATATTTAGGTTTAATAATTGATTCGAACCTTGGTTTTAAAAGTCACATAAAAAATCTTAGTAACAAATTGAAATTTAATTTGATGAACTATAAACATATTAGAAATTCATTAACTACGGATGCCTCAAATATATATCTCAACACTATGATTGTTCCACATCTTCTGTATTGCATGTCCAGTTGGTCTCAGGCATGTAAAACATCGTTAAAATTACTTGAATCACTGTATAAAAGGGCCATAAAAATACATGATAAGAAGCCTCGCCAGTACCATCACTGTAAAGTACAAAGTAAATATAACATCTTGAGTTTTGAAAATCTTATTAAATATAATCAAATTTCTACTTTATTTAAAATTATCCATAACACTGTTGCTCCCCCATTGAGAAAATTTGTCACACTAAATTCGGAGAGAATTTCTAGAACCACACGGTCGACAGTCAGAGGAGAGTGCAGAGTTCCAAAATGTAGAACCACATATGGTCAACAATCGTTCTTTTATAAAGCAGCGAATCTTTGGAATATTCTACCAAATGAAATTATTTTGTGCACAAACTATAGTACATTTACACGCCTGACCAAACAGTGGTTATTATTGAAGCAAATTTGTACGCACTAAATTGACTATTATATGAATAATGTATATTCTGAGTGAGTGAGTGAGTGATAGATTCCTGAAGTGGAGTGTGTTTTTATGATGTGAGTGAAGTAATGATTTTATGTATTATTCTGTATATGTTTTATGAACTTCTGTACGTAGGGCCTATAACATCTACCTGTCCAGGGACTGCGGGTGGAAATTAGCATTTTTTGCTATAACCTGGCACATGACATCTCTTCTTTTTAAGACTAATGTTTTTTCTGTGCATTGTCCCTGATCAAATAAAATAAATTCAAATTCAATGCGACCTGTTCCCCTCTGTCTCATACACACATGCATATAACATGATGTTGTATGTTAAACGCACTGCAACGCACCCCGTCCCTAGAAAGGCTGAACAAAGTGGACCTGCAACTTTGTTGATGAAAATAACAGCGTTTCGTCGGCATTGCGGCAACAACACTCCAGCCTACTAACCACAACAGCACTTCCCCGCGGCGATACAAAATGCCCCCCCCCCCCCTAATTAATATTCTCGGAGGAGGGGTTTATGTAAATACTGGGGCTGGTGATGTCAGAGACCCTGGTGGAATGTCTAGTAGTCCCTACTGGCCGTTTGCTGTAGTCCTTAGAAATTGATTTCTTTAAAAGCAAATATCTCCCTTTGCTTTAAAATTTGAACGTTGTAACTTTGCAGATGGTGTTTATGCTCAAACAGCAACATTACACATTAGCTAAAGTTAGAAAAGTCAAATTGTGGTTTACCACCCCTTTAAATAGCAAATCGAATCATAATATCTGTCAGAAAAATCTCAATTAGATATTTTCCCCAAATCACAAATCCCTATATTCCAAACCACTTCAATAACAACCGTGGCAGTGTCCTGAACACATAGAATCCAAACATGATGAAAAGTGAGTGTGTAAATTTTCCTAAAGAAATGTAACCCCTCTTTCTGTAGCTTACTGGGTATAGGATGTAACATACATGTTTCTGGTTTAATGTCTTTGTCTGTTGTTTTGTGCCATTGAACTGGGGTTAACTTGTTTTTTGTCTCTTTTAGATCGGATGGCACTAAAAGTGGAGAGCCAAGAACTAAATAAAATGGAAGAGAAATATCCGTATGGGCAACATCATGATTTCATAGCTGGAGAAAAATCTTTTAGTTGCTCACAGACTGAAAAGATTTCCTCACAAAAAAAGTCTGGAAAGAGTTTAATAGAAAAACAGCACCTAAAAGTCCACAGGAAAATGAACACTGGGGAGAAGCCTTACACCTGCCAGCAGTGTGGAAAGAGTTTCACTGATAAAGGAACCCTTGAGGTACACATGAGAATTCACACTGGAGAGAAGCCTTACACCTGCCAACAGTGTGGAAAGAGTTTCACTCTTAAAGGAAACCTAGAGGTACACATGAGAATTCACACTGGAGAGAAGCCTTACACCTGCCCACAGTGTGGAAAGAGTTTCACTGATAAAGGAACCCTTGAGGTACACATGAGAATTCACACTGGAGAGAAGCCTTACACCTGCCAACAGTGTGGAAAGAGTTTCACTCTTAAAGGAAACCTAGAGGTACACATGAGAATTCACACTGGGGAGAAGCCTTACACCTGCACTCAGTGTGGAAAGAGTTTCACTCATAAATTAACCCTTAAGGAACACATTAAAATTCACACAGGAGAGAAGCCTCACGCCTGCCAACAGTGTGGAAAGAGCTTCACTCGAAAAGAACATCTTAAAGGCCACATGAGACTTCACACTGGAGAGAAGCCTCACAGCTGCCCTCAGTGTGGAAAGAGCTTCACTCAAAAAGGGCATCTTAAAGGCCACATGAGAGTTCACACTGGAGAGAAGCCTTACACCTGCCAGCAGTGTGGAAAGAGTTTCCCTGATAAAGGAAACCTTGAGAAACACATGAGAGTTCACACTGGAGAGAAGCCTTACACCTGCCAGCAGTGTGGAAAGAGTTTCACTCATAAAGGGTCTCTTAAAGTCCACATGAGAATTCACACTGGAGAGAAGCCTTACACCTGCCCACAGTGTGGAAAGAGTTTCACTCATAAAGGGCATCTTAAAGTCCACATGAGAATTCACACTGGAGAGAAGCCTTACACCTGCCAACAATGTGGAAAGAGTTTCACTCATAAAGGAACCCTTGAGAAACACATGAGAATTCACACATGAGAGAAGGCTTACACCTGCCAAGAGGTAATGAATGACCCCTTCCTCTCAAAACATGACTCTGCACCAGTGCACAAAGCAAGATCCATAAAGACATGGAAGTGGAGGAACTTGACTGGCCTGCACAGAGTCCTGACCTCAACCCGATAGAACACCTTTGGGATCAATTAGAGCAGAGACTGAGAGCCAGGCCTTCTCTTCCAACATCAGTGCCTGACCTCACAAATGTGCTTCTAGAAGAATGATAAAATAAAATAAAATCCTGAAAGATTACAACATTTGAAAGTACATTGTATTTAGCATTTAAGGTAAAAATGATGATATCAGATTAATCAGTCTGCTATGCAAATCTTCCAGGCCAGTTCCTGTCTCTTTTCATTGTAAGTAAAATGAGCACCATTTGTCTTTAATGGCTCTTGGAGCCATGAGTGATTGGATTAGCATCTGTCCATTTGAGTGACACCGTTGTGCTGATTGAATCAAGATTGATGACAGGAATGTTTGGTGTGGGTCCCTATTTTCCTATACAACATTTGCATTGTATTGTTCAGAGTGTCACCTCCCCTGTAATCCCTCCCCCTGAAATGTAGATAAATGACAGTGTTTGGTACTGTTAAATCAGACTGTTTGCGGACGACCTGCAGCACAGAGTGTTCTCATTAAAAGAATAACTTCTGTTTGAATCCCGAAGTCTCCTGGTCATCACTTCTGAGTTTCCTACACTTTAGAAGATAAAAGTTCACAACAATCCCATAAATGCACTCCTAAACCTTGTGGAAAGCCTTCCCAGAAGAGTTAAAGCTGTTATATCCGCAAAGGGCTGGCCAGGATTAGTTCACCCAAAAATGAAATGTAATTTATTCCTCACCCTCATGCCGTTCCACACCCATAAGACCTCCGTTCATCTTAGGAACAGAAATGAAGATATTTTTGTTGAAATCTGAAGGCTCCATAGGGAGCACAGAAATTTACACTCTCAAGATCCATTAATGTTTGTCTACAGTGCATCTATTTTTTTATTTGTCTATATCACCTAAATGAGTACATCACAAATGCATTTAAGGGCGTTTTCACACCTGAAAGTCTGCACCAAGGTCCGAACCGAAGTTCACGTTGAGATACATTTGATACTTTCGGTTAGTTTTGGTTTGGTTTCACATTGCAATTATGTGAGCGGACTAAAGAACTTTACGTGACACACTTGCGTCCACTCGTCATCATCTATGTGGGCTGCATCTTGACATTGATTGGTTTGTAAACGGACGTGTGTCTGACGTCAGCGTCTTTGACAAGTGTGAATGAACGGACCACTGATATAGATCAGTGGAACGGACGCATATCGTTGCCACTATTGAACAGTGCGCATTGCTTGACTATGTTCTTTTCGTCACGTTTAAAAGTGGACATTTCAAGCTTTATATACACATATTTCTCATGTTTGTGAGACGAGTAGCTGCTGAGTTTCAGTTTATTTGAGACGCGCTCAAGTTCATTTGCAAAGCATGTGATCGGTCCCGCGATTATTGTCTGCTATAGCTAGACTATTTGCTTCTTATTTATTAAATCCAGGTAATTATCTGACGAAACATTGATTAAAATGAAGATACAATTTATACAAAACGAAATTCACATTAAAGAAAGGTTCATAAGCAAAATCATGCTTTTTCTGTCAGACTATCAGACTTTCTGTCTTCTGACATATTGCGCATCTTTTCACTTTTCATAATCAATGTAGCCTAGATTGAATTTAAAAATAACATTATAATATTTAAACATAAACAGGAACTTCCTGTAAATGGTCTGAAAGTCCGAACCATACAGAAAATGCTTTCACACTAGAAACGAACCGAACCTTTGTTCAGTTTGATCCGGACCGAGACTACCTCTTTTCGTCGGACCAAATTTCGTCTGTTTGGTCCGGACCGTGGTACGGGGGAGGTTTCACACCTGTAATTTTGATTCGGACCAAACTGAAAAGTCCGAGTCCCTTCTAGGACGTTCAGATACTGAACCTGTTTTGCACGTCCACAGACATCCATAGGGGATCCTAGTCAGACGTTCGGATACTGAACCTGTTTTGCAAGTCCACAGACGTCCAAATGAGTCCCTTGTAGGACGTTCAGATAATGAACCTGTTTTGCACGTCCACAGACGTCCAAATGAGTCCTTTGTAGGACATTCAGATACCGAACCCGTTTTGCACGTCCACAGACATCCATAGGGGATCCTAGTGAGACGTTCAGAAATGTAACTAGTTTTGCACGTCCACAGACATCCAAAGGGGTCCCTAGTTAGACATTCAGATAATGAACCAGTTTAGCACATCCACAGACGTCCAAAAGAGGTCCTAGTCAGACATCCAGATACTGAACCAGTTTAGCACATCCACAGACGTCCAAAAGAGGTCCCTAGTCAGACGTTTAGAAATGTAACTAGTTTTGCACATCCAGACATCCAAAGGGGTCCCTAGTTAGACATTCAGATAATGAACCAGTGTAGCATGTCCACAGACGTCCAAAAGAGGTCCTAGTCAGACGTCCAGATAATGAACCAGTTTAGCACATCCACAGATGTCCAAAAGAGGTCCTAGTCAGACGTCCAGATATTGAACTAGATTTGCACGTCCATAGACATCCGAAAAGGGTCCCTTGTCAGACGTTCAGATACTGAACCAGATTTGCACGTCCACAGATGTATAAAAGTGGGTCTGAACTGACGGACGTTATACAGACATGGTCTGAACGTCTATCTGACGTTGCATGTTTGCTGGGTAACCCAAACCCCTTACTCTACTACCCCTTAACCCTTTACGCTACTACCCCTAACCCCTTACTCTACTAACCTTAACCCCTTACTCTACTAGCCCTAGCCCCTTACTCTACTAACCTTAACCCCTTACTCTACTAACCCTAACCCCTTACTCTACTAACCCTAACCCCTTACTCTACTAACCCTAACCCCTTACTCTACTAACCCTAACCCCTTACTCTTCTAACCCTAGCCCCTTACTCTACTAACCTTAACCCCTTACTCTACTAACCCTAACCCCTTACTCTACTAACCTTAACCCCTTACTCTACTAACCTTAACCCCTTACTCTACTAACCCTTGCCCCTTACTCTACTAACCTTAACCCCTTACTCTACTAACCTTAACCCCTTACTCTACTAACCCTAACCCCTTACTCTACTAACCTTAACCCCTGACTCTACTAACCTTAACCCCTTACTCTACTAACCCTAGCCCCTTACTCTACTAACCATAACCCCTTACTCTACTAACCTTAACCCCTTACTCTACTAACCCTAACCCCTTACTCTACTAACCCTAACCCCTTACTCTACTAACCCTAACCCCTTACTCTTCTAACCCTAGCCCCTTACTCTACTAACCTAAACCCCTTACTCTACTAACCCTAACCCCTTACTCTACTAACCTTAACCCCTTACTCTACTAACCTTAACCCCTTACTCTACTAACCCTTGCCCCTTACTCTACTAACCTTAACCCCTTACTCTACTAACCTTATCCCCTTACTCTACTAACCCTAACCCCTTACTCTACTAACCCTAGCCCCTTACTCTACTAACCTTAACCCCTTACTCTACTAACCCTTGCCCCTTACTCTACTAACCTTAACCCCTTACTCTACTAACCTTAACCCCTTACTCTACTAACCTTAACCCCTTACTCTACTAACCCTAGCCCCTTACTCTACTAACCTTAACCCCTTACTCTACTAACCTTAACCCCTTACTCTACTATCTCTAACAGTCTACTAATACTCTAATGACTGGTAGTTGACATGTAGGAGCAACAATACTTGTAGTCAACAGAATGTCTAAAGGGGACCATCAAAATAAAGTATAATCAAAATGTCTAATATTAACACAATTACACAAAAACTATATTAAAATAAGTTTCATCACTAGAATATAATAGAATTATACAAATAAAAATAGACATACCGCTCAGTCAGACTCCACAAGAAGCTGCCGCTGATTGGTTGAAGAGTGTCATCCTCCAGCTGTGGTACAGCGAGTTCAGCAGCTAAACACAGAGTAAAGGCCAGTTCTCTGTAATGCTCTGATTGAACTCCAGTATCACAAGCCATTGTAAACTATCATCAAACACAAGCACAGCAGAAGAATGACTTTACACCGAGACTCTGCAGAAAGCGATGGGCTCCAGGACTCCTGCAGCTTCAGTTCTAGTGTTCTGACTGTGACATCACAATAGAGAGATCAGCACTGCTGGACATTCTAATGAAATGCTGGAGGAATGTGGGCGGCACCACTGCAGATACTTCAGAGGCTGTGATTGGATCATTATTGCAGGGATTATTATTATGTTATAATATGCTCATATAGAGTAAAATCATAAATGCACAGCTTTCATAAATACAATATATTGACATATATCTCTATTTCACATATTATATATGTGACAAATTACTATCACTGACAAATGTCATAGAGTCTTAGTATAGATTTAATGTATACAACAAATTACATTTGTAATGTTACTTCTTGTCAGGTGAGGCAAGGGATGAAGGACTCAAGGATGCAGAGGTTAATGAGAAATAAGAAAGCTTCATAAAAGGGCAATTCACTTTTGCCAATAGTTTGTGTTCAAAATAACTGTAAGAGTCTCAATGAGGGAGTGAAAATAAATTGTATCTATTGAATCGCCCCCGAAACCCTACTTTAGTCCACTAATATAGTTCACTTGAAGGAGTGAATGAAATCAAGTGCGTGAAGTCAGACAGCTGTTGCGTGTACATCGGCTGTACACTCGTTATTGCGGTGCAATGTGGGATTGAATGAGTGCACTCAATAAAGTCCACTATGGTTTCGGACACCACTACAAATGACTGTCCCCTCAAATAGTGCCCTATTTAAGGGTATAGGGGGCGATTTCAGATTCAGACACTGACAACACGAAGTCAGCATGAACAGGGGAACCTGCGAACTGTGACAACACCCATCTCATCCAAGATGTTCATGTCTTTCTTCAGTTGAAAAAAAAGAAAGAAAAAGAAACATTCCAGAATTTTTCTCCATATAATAGACTTCAATTGCAACCAACGTGTTGACGGTCCAAGTCAATGCAGCTTCAAAGGTCTTTGCAGGGCTTCAGAGGCTCTGCACGGTCCCAGCCGAGGAATAGGTTCTTATCTAGCCCAACCATCAGACATTTTCTAAAAAAAAACAAAAAAAAAACATTTATATACTTTTTAGCCTTGGAAAAGATGGCAGAGAAGTTTCCTGAACTCCAACTACTTACAGTGATTACAGTGATCTGTAATGCATGCCAAGGCTCACACTGTGTGTGCGAGTTAAATGTACCTTGTTCTTATCTGTTTTGTTTTGTTTTTGAAGGCAGAGCAGAAATAATAACTGTGCTTGCAATGGGATGGAATCATAGGAAGGTGGAGAGACTCCACAAGACACTGGAGAAAAGATTTGCCAAAGTCTACGCTGCATGTTAACCCTCTGGGTTCTTCTGAGGTGATCTGACATACATTTGTCATGTCATGGTCTTGTAGTTTTGACCTTAGACACATTTTTGTTAATGACAAGTATTTATCAATCTTAAAATTTTAGAATTGTACATCGATGTTTCAATAAAAAATATGCCAAGAGACAAAAGGTACTTGATACTAAGTGTATTTTTTAGATGTCATTCGTCACTAATGTTTTAAAGTGGTATCGTTTTACTGCTGCAGTGGCAGCAAATACAGTATTTTTTCATTAAAATTCACTACAGATTTATTTCGTTTTCAAATTACATTCCAATGAATCTTACAAATTGGACATTGAGTTGGTATTTGCCACCAATTGCACCCTTGTATGCATATTTGAAACAAAATTTGACATACTTGTGAATAAACAATACCAACAGGACATCAGTGCAACACACTTTTTTATTATTATTTTACCTTTGATTTACCAATGATATAAGGACCTTATATCATTGTTTTGTCCTTAAGTGTTATTGAAACTAATAGATGTCAATAAATAAATTCTAATACTGAATTACATTGTGACTCAATTGACCATTAAGCCACGCCCAAAAACCGCCACAGGCCAATCGTGGCTTGGCAAACATCGTAATGTCAACACTTGGACATGACAATCAGTGTTGGTTTATTAGTGAGAGAGAGAGAGAGAGAGAGAGAGAGAGAGAGAGAGAGAGAGAGAGAGAGAGTCAGGCTCGTCAAAAAGTGAGTAACTTTAGAAATTTGTGGATTAGTGCTTACTGGAGATGTGAAATGTTTGGAACGGTTCAGTCCGATTTGCTGAACTGGTTCGACCGGTTCACTAAAAAGAACCGGTTTGAAAGAACAATTTGTCCACAAACCAGACATCACTATTCAGTACTGATTGTCTATCAACTCTTCAGAAAGGATACTTTTCGTGGCCACAGGAAAATAACTTTCTTAACATGTAACTGTGATCTTTAATTGTTAACCTCTTAACCTGTGCCCCTATTTTTGAGAATTTTTTGAAAACGACATTCCCAAATGAAAATGTCTGCAGCTCCTATGGTCTATATTCATAAATCTGGGCTTATTTTCAACAAGACACTTGAAATGTTGCTACCCAAGAGTCATAATAACTAAAAGTAATATGGGAACAGAGTAATATGCATGTAAATATACTAGTGCTGTCAGTTAAACGCGTTATTAACGACGTTAACGCAAACCTATTTTAACGGCGTCAATTTTTTTATCGCGAGATTAACGTTCTTTTTGGTCTAACAAACTTTGTAGTTTTTTCACATGCTGTTGCAGCAACTAGTAACGTTAGAAAAACTACAACACCACTCCGGATGTAGCTAGACCGGAAACAAAACATCAGGCACGCTGCGGCTGCCCACACTTGTGGGCCATTAAAAGAGTAGACGTGGATGGCAAGCGTGAGACGCCGAAATGAGAAACGTATTATGCCATGGTTTAACTCAGGGGTCTTCAACTAAAAGTGCTTGTCTTGAGCGCTGCTTTCTGCTCTGGTGGTGCATTCACACCGGACGCGAATGAAGCGTTTTGCGCGAGTGATTTAAGTCAATGCAAAGACGCAAATAGACATTCTGCGGCGCGAATTAAGCGGCGTGCATGTCGCGTCATTCGCGTCCGGTGTGAACGCACCTGCATGCTTGACCGCGCGTCTGGGTCTGAACGTAACAGTGAGCATTGCAACGTTAACTGTTTCATTAGCCTACGTCAAAAGGCTTCGCGGTCCGGATTTGGACCGGAGTCCGCTAGTTGGCGACCCCTGGTTTAACTGCACTATAGGCGGAGTCCTAGTTTACCTTGCATGTGCACTTTGTAATTTTATTTTGTATCACCCTGTTTTGATCCCTTAGAAAGGGCTGTTGAAGGGGCTGTTTGTGCAACAAAGTATTTTTTTTCACCCTTTTATTGATGGACAGTGTTACATTGTGTGAGCGATTATTTGCTCCAAGTGTGAATGACTGCTTCAAGTGAGAATGTTGGTGTGAAATCGAACACTACAGTATGCCAATGTTGTTTTCAATAAAACAAACATTTGAACAAAGCAAGCCGATCCACTTTTCTATGTTGATAAGAGCATTAAAATAAGAAAAAATAATGGGACAAAAAGAAATCAAGGGACATTTAGAATAAAAAAAAATGTGCGATTAATTGTGAGTTAACTATGGCATTAATGCGATTAATCGCGATTAAATATTTTAATCGTTTGACAGCACTAAAATATACATGTAAGTGACATTTAGGGAAAAAAATACGAGAATTTAATGTTAAGAGCCTGAAAATAACAAATATAAAACTGAATGTCTAATCATGTCATGATTCAAATATGAGGATGATTCTCTCAGTAATGTAGCTTCTGTCAGCTTTTATGTCTGGAAAAGACTAGGCGTCCTTTCAAAAAGGCCATTTATTTCAGAACATTTGCAATTGTAAAGAGTAGATTTTCATTCAGATAAATCTGCAATAAACTGCTAATTATAATGAATACACAGTTGATTGAATATTTTGTATAAAACAAAAAAAAAAGTACAGACACGCCCACTCACGTCAACCTCCCTGCCCAAGATCCAGTGTGGGTTAAGAAGTTAAATTGACATTGATTTATAAACAGACCAGAACCAAACCCATACAAATATGCACAGAAGTTAATTTAACTAAAATACGAACACATAACTAATCTAAAGAAATACATACACACAAGCACGCATAAATGGGTAGAATGGAAAGTGGAAGTGACTGGAAAACTCGGAACAGAACAGAGGAATGAAGCTATGAAAAGAGTCTAACACCTTCAGTACTTACTACTAAGCTCCTTTGTTAACAAAGGGGTTCACAGCTTTAACTAACTAAGCAGCAATATATCAATCATATTCAGTATATCGTATGTTACTTGCATTTGCCTTAGCGGTTGAAGAGCGTCTGGATATACAGCTGCACGAAAAAGTCTTGATAGTTCTGTCCGATGGTTCTGAAGTTGCAATCGCTTCCTTCCACACTGACTGAAGAAATGATGGTGAACTTGCGGCATTAGTTGACTGTTATGGTTGAAGAAGGTACACATGGCTTGATGTGTGTGAGGCTGTACATTTTGACATACACAAAAGGTACTGGGGAAATTCATGTTCATTTATTATACAGATTGTCAATGAATTAGTGGAGCAATTTTAATCTCTATGGAGCTGCATAGCTGTTTGTTCTAGCCAATACTGTTCTCTCATAGAGAACAATCACTCTCCCACGTGTTTTTGACGTGTATGAGTGGAGAAAAAGTGTGATAATTCACAGTGGTGTAACCAGACATCATGGTCTGCCTGGGTCAGGAGTTGTGAAGATTGTGTGTTTGATTGGTTTGAACTTTCACTTATAGCATTCCAATCAGAAACGAGTTTACACTTGTCTTTTCAATGTGTGTGTGGACAACATCCGGATACAGGTTGCATGTTTATGCCAAGTGTAACGCAGCCATGGAGAGGAGATCATTTTGAACATGTGAAGTTCTCTGTAAAGAAGAATTGTGTAGCTTTTGTGATGTTGTTTTTCTACTAATGCATATGACAGAAGTCACAAGTTCTCTACAAGACATCTATTTTGAACATGAACAAGTTTCTCTATGTTTTCCACTGATGCATATGTTCAATGGTATATTGTGCCACTTGTAAGCACAAGTTAAACATGTTTTTCTAGTAATGTAATTCATGTCTTTGGTCAAGCAGCCTATAAAACCCAACCACTGAATCCAGAGCAGCCAGAGAAATAACATATAAACATAAAATAAAATAAAAAAGAACTCCTGGCAAAATAACTGGTGTCCAGGCCAGTCAATTAAACAACAACAGGGTTTACAAGTTCTCTCTCCAGTGAATCCTCATGTGGCAATCTTTAAATCTGAAACTCTTTCCACACTGATCACACATGAATGGCTTCTCTCCAGTGTGAATTCTCATGTGTTTCCTAAGGCTTAGGTCTTGTGTGAAGCCATTCCTGCAGTGTGAATTCTCATGTGCCTGTTAAGGTATTTATTTTGAGTGAAACTCTTTCCACACTGTTGGCAGGTGTAAGGCTTCTCTCCAGTGTGAATTCTCATGTGGCCTTTAAGGGTTTCTTTCCGAGAGAAACTCTTTCCACACTGTTGGCAGGCAAAAGACCTCTCCACGGTGTGTATTCTCAAGTGGACATTAAGGTATCCTTTAAGTCTGAAACTCTTCCCACACTGTTGGCAGGTGAAAGGCTTCTCTCCAGTGTGAATTCTCATGTGGACTATAAGGCTTTCTTTGTCAGTGAAACTAGTTTCACACTGTTGGCAGGTGAAAGGCTTCTCTCCAGTATGAATTCTCATGTGGACATTAAGGTTTCCTTTAAGTCTGAAACTCTTTCCACACTGTTGGCAGGTGAAAGGCTTCTCTCCAGTGTGAATTCTCATGTGAGCTATAAGGCTTTCTTTTTCAGTGAAACTAGTTTCACACTGCTGGCAGGTGAAAGGCTTCTCTCCAGTATGAATTCTCATGTGCCTGTTAAGGTTTACTTTTCGATTGAAACTCTTTCCACACTGTGGGCAGGTGAATGGGCTCTCTCCAGTGTGAATTCTCATGTGGACGTTAAGGTTTCCTTTATGTCTGAAACTCTTTCCACACTGTTGGCAGGTGTAAGGCTTCTCTCCTGTGTGAATTCTCATGTGGGCTATAAGGCTTTCTTTTTCAGTGAAACTAGTTTCACACTGTTGGCAGGTGAAAGACCTCTCCACAGTGTGTATTCTCAAGTGGACATTAAGGTTTCCTTTATGTCTGAAACTCTTCCCACACTGTCGACAGGTGAATGGGCTCTCTCCAGTGTGAATTCTCATGTGGACTATAAGGCTTTCTTTTTCAGTGAAACTAGTTTCACACTGCTGGCAGGTGAAAGGCTTCTCTCCAGTATGAATTCTCATGTGCCTGTTAAGGTTTACTTTTCGATTGAAACTCTTTCCACACTGTTGGCAGGTGAATGGGCTCTCTCCAGTGTGAATTCTCATGTGGACGTTAAGGTGTCCTTTTTGTCTGAAACTCTTCCCACACAGTTGGCAGGTGAATGGGCTCTCCACGGTGTGTATTCTCAAGTGGGCTATAAGGCTTTCTTTTTCAGTGAAACTAGTTTCACACTGTTGCCAGGTGAATGGCTTCTCTCCAGTATGAATTCTCATGTGCCTGTTAAGGTTTACTTTTCGATTGAAACTCTTTCCACACTTTTGGCAGGTGAATGGGCTCTCCACAGTGTGTATTCTCATGTGGACGTTAAGGTTTCCTTTATTTCTGAAACTCTTTCCACACTGTTTGCTGGTGAAATTATTACTTTTAGTTATTGCTTTTTTAGCTCTTTTTTGTGAGGAAGTCTTTTTAGCCTGTGTCGATCTTTCTCCAGTCATGAAGTCATGATGTTTATCATAATGGTCTTTCTCTTCTTCCCTTTCATTAAGTACATGCCTTGCATCTTTAAATGCCATGAGATCTAGGGCAAAAACAGACATAAATTAAAACATTTAAAGCATCATTACCAGGGTATAGGGTAGTATGATATATAACCTATCCTATCCTAGGTATCAGGGGTGGGCAGCTTTGGTCAAGGAGGGCCAATGTCTTGCAGAGTTCAGTTTTAATGAAAGACACCTGCCTTTAATTTTCAAGCAGTCCTGAAGATTTATAGTTAAATTTGGGGGTTGGGTTGAATTTTGAAGGCATGTTTGAGCAAGGATGGAGCTAAAGTCTGCAGAATAGTGGTCCTCCAGGACTAGAGCTTGCCGTCCCATCTACAGATCTTATACTCAATACACCCAGTGGTTTTCAAAAGCCACTGCACATTTTGTATGTCTCCCTTATTTATCACATCATGTTAGGATCCTCAGCTTGTTAGAAGAGAACTGACACTGATGGAGGAATTTGCAGCTTTAATTGCAAACTACAATGCCTGTTCAAAAACAAGGTGAGAACACACCTGTAATAAACCTAAATATACTTGAATTAATTCAATTAATTGAAAAGTTTAGTAATAGAATGTTTGTTTTCGTAATAACAGTAGCGCCCACAAAAGTAGTAGCTAATCCGTATGGTTAGTACACGCGTACCATGTAGAAATTATTCATTAATTTATGGGTGCTTTCACAATAGCACTTTTGGTGCGCACCCGGGTTCGATTGAGGTCAGAGTTCGGTTGGTTTGGATGATGTGAACGTGGTCTTTCGAACTCAGGTGCGCACCGGCGAACCGTACCCGAGTCCGCTTAAAAAGGTGGGGTCTGGGGTTCGGTTCATGTGAACTCCGGTACAGTTCGTTGCGGATGTGAACGCAATCGTACTAAATCGCGGAAGTGAACCGCTATTAACCCCTAGGAGTCTGAGCTCTTTTGGGGCCCTTTAGAAGTTTTGACATGCTTTTACATTTGTGCATTTTTAGTTGCTTATAAACATATTAAATGGCAAAAGTGTAATTACACTGTATTCAGCACAAACTGGGCTATAATTATATGCAAGCAACATGTATGTACATGCTTGTATTTATGAGAGAAAAATGTTTATGCATGGCTTTTGGGAATTTTTTTTTTTTAAATTAAAGCCTCAAAACACAATAGATATGCATCCACAAGACTTTAGAGTAATGGGTGTATTTTTGCTTTAAAATGAATTGAGAATCATTGAGCCTACTTATTCACATAAAACAATATATTAATTTACAATTTGTAAGACACTTTTTCTTCACAAAGACAGTATGCGAGGAGGCGTGATAGCTAATGAATAATGATGGGTATCCACCTGAGAGGACAAAAGAACATAATAGCCCACATAATGACCTGCATAATGAATGAGCTTCAGGTATGTGACAGCAACAGGAAAAAGGAAATATATTATATACATTATATATTGTACTTATCTAGTAAATCCATCTTGATTTAAGAATGTTTAAATATTGTTATGGAAATTTTAATGCATGCTTTAACATTCAT
This sequence comes from Gobio gobio, assembly GCF_949357685.1. Lineage (NCBI taxonomy): Eukaryota > Metazoa > Chordata > Actinopteri > Cypriniformes > Gobionidae > Gobio > Gobio gobio. The sequence continues at coordinate 309,700 of NW_027645702.1, read as the reverse complement.
TTTCATTAACCAATGTCTTATTAAGTGAAGCTTCAGAGAACATTAAGTTCTGCTTGGTTTGATGCATTATTAAAATACATTTCAGAGAACATTAAGTTCCACTTGGTTTCGCCGAAACTAGATAACAGGAAAAGAGAAACGATCTAGTTCAGAGAAACGATAAAAGAAGACACTTCTTCCCGGCAACAGGCATATAGAGAGTGTATTAATATTAAGGAATATGACATGCTATGTTTATCTGGGTTTTTTTTTGGTACATGACTTTTGTGAACCTTCCGGGTGCAAGCTGATAAAGAAATAAAGAGGAAGTTGAGTACGGCAGCTTGTGCGTGGGGGGGTATAAAGCTTTCAGACATAGAGGGAAGTGGGCCTTCGCTCTCTGAAAGCTCAGAGGGATGAACGCCTTTCTTGCAAGAAATAAACAATTGTTAAACCTTTCAGTACTTCTCTGAATCCTAATTACTTTGAAAATAAAATTATTTCCGCGACAATATTTAGACTAGAAACGAGACAAAAATTATTAAGAGCATTTTATTCTACTTTTTTTTTTTTGAAAGTAGTCTCATGCTAAAACAAATTATAATAAATAATTCAAATTAAGATACAATTTATACAAAACAAAATTCACTGTAAAGAAAGGAATTCACTTTCTACAGAACAAAACAAAATCACTTTCTACAAAACAAAACTCGATATTAACTCGATAAAACAAACTTTGATATTAAATAAAAAAAATAACATTAGGCTATAATATTTAAACATCAATATGAGGCATAATACGTTTGACTTTTTACCCGGGTGCTTTTTATGAGGTTTATTATTCCAAGATTATTGCTCAACGCGTCTCAAAATTATGTAGCTGAAGTAAGGTTATAGCGCTTCACTAGATGTGTTCGTATGAGTTGATGTGTGGGCGTTGACGCGTGGATCTTGTAGTATTTGAATCTGAAAGAGCGCGCGATCCGTGGCCGCATTAGTAGATAATGTAGAGGCTTGCGGGTGACTGACATTTATATCAGTAGGGGGAGGGTGGAGCAATCGAACCAAGTGTGAAAGCACCCTATGACACAATGCTTTCCCACCATTGACAGAATTTTCCAGCAGTTTTCACTGGTATACGGTAGGTGACGCTATGACACATCTTCTGAATTAGTACAGAAACTCTGGATCGAAACAGACAAAGAATCAGAAACAAGCGATAGAAGCTTTGATCAAGTACATGCAAACTAACACAATCATCAAACATTATTCCACAAAGCTTTTTAAATTTACTGAAAGAAATGTTGAGCCATTGAAGAGGTAAATAAATATGTATGGTATAAGAAGTATAACATGCAAGCTTTCACCAACATGCACCATGGATGTAATATAATAACGCTAACTGTAACCATGGTATTGTGGTGGAAATAGTCAAATGTTTTTACATTATTCATTTCAGAGTTCATAGATTGAAATTCAAGCACTTTTAAAAATGACTTTTCAAGTGCTTCAGCACTTTAAACCTCTAAATATTATCTATTTAAATTTTTTTTTATGTGATGACCAAAAACATTATTTGTTAATCACTCCACTGGTTATCTTTCAGGTAGGTCGTTCAGGGTGTCGTGGAGGGGTGAGGTCTTAAGTTGCAACATCTAGCTACTGGGGTTCCTTGGGGCTCTGTGCTTGGACCATGTCTCTTCTCCATCTACATGTCATCACTAGGATCTGTCATTCAGAAACATGTTTTTCCTATCACTGCTATGCTGATGACACACAACTCTACCTCTCTTCCCAACTAGATGATCCAACGGTAGCTGCTCGCATCTCAGCCTGCCTGACAACTACCCGTTACCAGAGGTGGGTAGTAACGTATTACATTTACTTTGTTACATTTACTTGAGTAAATTTTTGTGGGTAACTTGTACTTTTAGAGTATTTTTTATATATATTTTTGCTTTAGATGGGTACTTTTACTCTTACTCAAGTAAATTTCTTGTGAAAAAACTGTACTTTTACTTAGTTACATTTGGTGGCGTTCCTCCGCTACTGTCAAATAGTAATAATTATATTATACATTTTAAAATAAGTTAATATGACTTTTGCAAGTCTCGCGAAACGTTGAAGAGGCTGCTTAGCGAGAGGTGGCTACGCATCACCCGCTTATAATAGCACGCGTTTAGTCGGAAGATGATGGCCGAAGCAGAGGAAGATGTGTGTG
>NW_027645702.1:300000-305000 GCF_949357685.1 Gobio gobio | reverse complement strand
GCCTGTTTTGATTTCAGCAAATCAGTTAGAATAAGCGCTGACAACTTGATTAATATTCATGAACCCAGAAGCTCATTATTCCTTAGTCCAGTTTATTTTTATCAGTAGAAGAATTCGTGGTATTATCTTATCAACTCAAATTACTGAAGTTCTATCATTAAATCATTATTTTCAACTTTTTTGTAATCTGAAGACATGGTTGGGATAATTACTTTTGCTGTTTCTGCTATTTTTACCACTGTTTGCACCATGAGTGTATGAATAAATACAGAATCGGTTTACATGTAAAACTTGTCATTGATTTTAATTATTATTGTTTGTATTGTGTGATGTTTTTCAGCACAGTTGCACTATTTAAACATTACCTGCACTTTTACAGAAGACAATTATATCTGCAACTTTTCCATTTCTGAAAAGGCTGGTGTGGAATTTTACATTAAAAAATAATTAATTATATATATATATATATATATATATATATATTTTTTTTTTTTTTTTTAATGTATTATAGGAGCCTATTTGATGACATGTACGTTTTACTTTAGATGATTGTTTGTTTTTCTGAAACTCGCAAGAATGCATGCAGCTTTCACTTGTATCCAAAAACATGGGGAATGATACTACATTTATCGTCATTGATATCGTTATCGCAATAAATACTAGAAAATATCGGGATAAATTTTTAAGTCCACATCGCCCATCCCTAACACACACACACACACACACACTTATGTCTAAATCATACTTACATATTGGGACCATGGTGAAAACTAAGTCCTGCGCTACACACACACACACACACTTATGTCTAAATCATACTTACATATTGGGACCATGGTGAAAACGTCTCGGTTACGTATGTAACCCTCGTTCCCTGAAGGAGGGAATGGAGACGTACGTCGGAACTGACCGACGAATTGGGATCTGTCTTCAGAGACCAGTCTACTTCGAGTGTATTAGAAACGAGCCAATTGTATTGGCATGCGGTCCACGCACCGCCCCGCACCGCGGGTATAAACACGGAAGTGGAGTACCGCATATTGCTTTTCCAACTGAGGAGCCGAATAAGTGACTCGGCCCTTCAGCGGAAGCACAGCACCTGGCGACGGGACGTACGTCTCCGTTCCCTCCTTCAGGGAACGAGGGTTACATACGTAACCGAGACGTTCCCTTTCAGTCGGTCACGTTCGACGTACGTCGGAACTGACCGACGAATTGGGATCCCTACCAACACGCCAGAGATGCTGGCCCTTCCAGCGCCCTGCCTGAGCTCACTGGACCACTCCTATGTTGGAGTGGAGGTCAGGGCTCCCGGCAGGGAAGGTCAGTCACTGCTGTTCCTGCAAGACCCACTCTGCGTGACTACTGGATAACGCTGGGAAGCGTGCCAGTCTCAGGGAGATGGAACGCTGCGGAGCCACGTCCTCCAAGGGAGGAGAGGTGGAATACTCATAAGGACTAACCTATCAGGGTAGTGCATATGGCAGTCTCTGGGGTGGATCCAACCTGGTCCCAGGGGGGAAAGAACACACCCAGAGACGACAGAGCGGGGCTCTGTCAAGGGACAGACACGGGGCTAGCCGAGTAGGGTAGCAGGTACCGTGGAAATACACATATGGGGTCGCCGTGATGGGACCAACACATATGGAACCCAGCCTACACACACGTTCCACAAGCATACGGGTGCAGGCCTGGCGTCAGACGGCCGCAACGTCTGACACCGAAGGGGTGACGGAGGAGCTCGACAGGGTTCACCATTTCTGGGGAACACAACTGGAGAAGATAACGCACGAATCCAGCCATAGGCGGGAGTGGCGTAGCAAGCCGACACAGGAACGGGCACTTCACGTCTACCGGCCGTTGGAGGCGAGTACACGGGAAGAAACCGGCTCCACACGGAGGCTATAGAATCTAGCGAACGTGTTAGGTGTCGCCCAGCCCGCAGCTCTACAGATGTCTGTCAGCGAGGCGCCTTGAGCCAGCGCCCAGGAGGTGGCAACACTCCTTGTGGAGTGCGCTCGCAACCCGAACGGGCAAGGCACGTCTTGCGATTGGTACGCTAAAGACGATAGCATCCACTATCCAGTGGGCTAACCTCTGCTTGGAGACAGCCTTTCCCTTCTGCTGCCTCCATAACAGACGAAGAGCTGCTCTGAGGTCCTAAAGCTTTGTGTCTGGTCAACGTAAGCGCGAAGAGCGCGGACGGGACATAACAAAGCCAGGGCTGGGTCTGCCTCCTCCGAGGGCAGCGCTTGCAGGTTCACCACCTGGTCCCGAAAGGGAGTGGTAGGAACCTTGGGCACGTATCCGGGCCGGGGTCTCAGGATGACGTGAGAGTTACCGGGCCCGAATTCTAGGCACGATTCGTAGACCGAAGCGCATGCAGGTCCCCCACCCTCTTGATTGAGGCCAATGCAGTCAGGAGTACCGTCTTCATAGACAGGATTTTTAACTCAACGGACTACAAAGGCTTAAAAGGAGGGCCCTGAAGTGCTCTGAGCACCAGGGCTAAGTCCCAAGAGGGTAGCGAGATAGAACGAGGAGGATTTAGTCTCCTCGCACCTCTGAGGAACCTGACGATTAAGTCGTGCTTCCCTAAGGTTTTACCTTCAACTACATCGTGATACGCCGCTATTGCTGCGACGTACACTTTCAGGGTGGAGGGAGACAGCCTTCGCTCCGACCCATCTTGTAGGAAAGAAAGCACAACATTAATCGAACACTTCCGGGGGTCTTCTGGCGAGAAGAACACCACTCAACGAACAGGTTCCACTTCAGGGCATAGAGGCGCCTCGTAGAGGGGGCTCTAGCTGAAGTGATGGTGTCTACCACTGCCTGTGGCAGGCCACCTAGAACCTCTGCGTCCCGTCCAGGGACCAGACATGGAGTTTCCAGAGGTCTGGACGCAGGTGCCATAGAGTGCCCCCTCCCTGAGAAAGAAGGTCCTTCCTCAAGGGAATCGGCCAGGGTGGGGCTGTCGCGAGGAGTGTAAGTTCGGGGAACCAGGTCCGGTTGGGCCAGTAGGGCGCAACTAGCAAGACCTGCTCCTCGTCCTCCCTGACCTTGCACAGAGTCTGTGCTAGAAGGCTCACTGGGGGAAACGCATATTTGCGTAGGTCCCGGGGCCAGCTGTGCGCCAGTGCATCTGTGCCGAGGGTACCCCCGTTCAGGGAATAGTACCACTGGCAATGGGACGAGTCCGGAGTGGCAAACAGGTCTACCTGTGCGGCTCCGAAAAGGTCCCATATCAGCTGGACGCTCCGGGGGTGGAGTCGCCACTCTCCCGGAAGTGGACACTGACGAGAGAGCTTGTCGGCTGTCTGGTTCAGCACACCTGGGATGTGAATGGCACGAAGCAACCTCAGATGCTTCTGACTCCACAGGAGGAGGTGGCGGGCGAGTTGGAGCATGCGACGGGAGCGCAGACCACCCTGACGGTTGATGTACGCAACGGCCGGAGTGCTGTCCGTGCGGACCAGTACATGTTTGTGCTGAAGCAGCTTCTTGAAGCGACGTACTGCCATTAACTCCAGGCAATTGATATGCCAATGCAGCTGGGGCCCCGTCCACAGACCCGAGACTGCATGCCCGTTGTACGTGGCCCCCCAACCCGTGGCTGAGGCATCTGTGAATACCACAACATGCCTGGACACCTGTCTTAAGGGCACTCCGGCCCATAAGAACGAGGGGTCGGACCAAGGGTTGAAGGTTTGGCGACAGTACGGGGTAACTGGGACCCGATACTGGCCGCTCTGCCACGCCCACCTCGGGACTCGGTCGTGTAGCCAGCGCTGAAGCGGTCTCATATGAAGCAATCCGAGCGGCGTTACCGCGGCTGCAGATGCCATATGCCCCAGGAGCCTCTGAAAGAATTTCAGTGGGACCGCCGTCCTGCTCTTGAATGTATTCAAGCAGTTCAACACTGACTGGACTCGTTCCTGTGTGAGGCGCACAGTCCGATTGACCGAATCCAGCTCCATGCCGAGATAAGAGATCCTCTGCGTGGGACAGAGTTTGCTCTTCTCTCGGTTGACCCGAAGGCCCAACAGGCTGAGGTGACGGAGCACCAGGTCCCTGTGTTCGCACAACTGCTTCCGAGACTGGGCGAGTATAAGCCAGTCGTCGAGATTGTTGAGAATGCGAACGCCGCGTTCTCGGAGTGGAACAATGGCTGCCTCCACGACTTTTGTAAAGACGCGGGGTGACAGGGACAGCCCGAAGGGCAAGACTTTGTACTGATATGCCTTCCCCTTGAACGCAAAGCATAAGAACGGTCTGTGTCGAGGGAGAATAGAGACATGAAAGTACGCTTCCTTCAGGTCGATCGCTGCAAACCAATCTTGGGGACGGATGCATTCGAAAATGCATTTCTGCATTAGCATTCTGAACGGAAGCTTGTGCAGGGCCCGTTTCAGAACACGCAGGTCCAAGATTGGCCGTAACCCACCGCCTTTCTTGGGTACAATGAAGTAGGGGCTGTAGAACCCCGACTTCATATCGGCTGGAGGAACCGGCTCGACCGCGTCCTTCGCCAGTAGGACATCGATCTCTGACCGCAAGACATGGGCATCACTGCTCCGCACGGAGGTGAAGAGGATGCCCTTGTGCTTGGGAGGCCGGTACGCGAACTGAGTCCTGTAGCCGAGTCTGATAGTACGGATGAGCCAGCGAGACGGTCCGGGGGCTCTCTTAGCCAGGCCCCCAGAAGCCGTGCAAGCGGGACCAATGGCACCACAGACGTACCCGGGGTGGGGCAGCGAGGTGGAACGCTCAGACCCAACCCGGACGGCCCGGAGGCGACCCGGAGTGGGTCTGATCGTTCCAGGGTGGGGCAGTGTGTGGGAGAGAAGGCCCGGGGGCGTCCTCTAGCCTCACACCACCCCCTGGCGAAGAAGAGAGGGGAAGCCAGGAGTGGCAAGGCCCGGGGGCGTCGCACACAGCCGGCTTGAGCCTCTCTGGGCCCAGGGACAAAGGAAACTGCTCGGAGAACGTGGGTACCA